>NW_026729261.1:0-123487 GCF_030272615.1 Cryptomeria japonica
AAGGGATAGAGGAAGAGTGCTATGGGGAGAGATGAGTCTAGAGCTTAAGGAAGATAAAGAAAGCTACAAAATGCTGATAGGAGCCTGTTGATTACAAAAGTTTGACTAAGTTTGAAAAATTTATAAGATCTTTTAAAATATAGAATTTGCATTATAACTCCTAGAGATTTGAAACCACTTTCAAACATCTCATCAATATAGATATCAAGAGAGATAAGTCTAGAGATCAAGGAAGATAAAGAGATTGAGATAAAGAGAGCTAGAAAATTTTGAACTATTGATTATTGAAATTTGATTGTCTGAAAATTTATAAGGTCTTCTAAAATCTAGAATTTGCATTATAAATCCTAGAGATCTGAAACCACTGTCAAACATCTTGCCAATATATACATGAAATATAACTTAAAGTATAAGTCTTATATTTCATGTATATATAGCTTATTTTTAATAAATAAATAAAAAATGAAAAAACGGGATCCAATTTCTTAGATTTCGGCTCGAGACCTTGAACCATAATAAGATCCAATAAAATATTTATTGAAATTTATTTTTAGCCAATAGTATCAAAGAGACATTGAAATATGAATATTAACTAAAGCTATCGAATTAAAGCACATCACTACCACATCAGATCACTACCACATCATTGCATCATTTCTTTTACCATCCATTTTCTTTTCCAATATCTTTGAAAAATATTAACCTATTTATATAAATTATGAAATTTATCTTATTTAAAAACGAATAAAGAGGTGAAAACATCTAGTCTCTTTAAAAATACTTACTTGTTCATATTTATTCCTTGGTGCAATTTTCAAAGGAGTGTCTCCTACTTTTATGGCCAATTTCTGTTAATTATTTATTCCTAAAACATAACGTTTTTCTAGCCTTGGTTATAAGACCACGATGCAGATTAAGGTTGTTTCTTGCTCTGGCAGAGAAATAGAGCTTGCTGAATTGTTTATTAAACCTTGTTCCCGTGCCTCTGTTCTGTTCTATAAGGCTCTTTTCTTGAGAATATAATTCAAAATCCAGTTAGCCAGGTAATTTTCATAAATGCGTCCCATTGTCTTTCGTCTCTGATTTGAATTTGGAATGTCTTACGATTAAAATATTGATTATTAGTAAATGTGCATTGAATATTGAATTTGGACCTTAGATTGACTCAATGCTGATTAAGGTTAAAACCCAATCGTCACTCGCAGCATCACTACAACAACGTCATTAAGTCCACGAATATCATCTTTTTACTTACTAGGTTGCGACAAAAGGAGGTTGCAGTGAATCAAAATTGAACTTATAAACCTATTTCAATTGTCAAATTCCATATGGGGGACTCAGACTCACTATTGTCAAATTTTCTGCATAGCAGATCTAGTTAGAAAGCAAGAAACAAAACTTGTAGAAAAAAAGAGATAAAAAGAGCTCTGAAAATAGATCCGAATGGAATTATCTTGAATTTTCAATTACACTGATTGCATGAATGTAAATACAATTGTTGAACTCCCATAAGAATTGAATTTACAGAGAGCAGAGTAATTTTCGAAGGAGGTAGAGTTAAAACTAAAACTCTCTGTTGTTAGCTTAGATCTGTGCAATGCATGAGTGCCTCTTACAGTGGAACAATAGTTTCCCATAAATCATGGACACTAGACACACATGAGACACAGCTGCATGCGCTAACACCCCCCTTAAGCCTAACTAAGGAGAGATATGTGCCCTAGCAACAAAGTCTAATGAGGAACCCAATTACAAAGACCTGTACAATATGCATGTTAAATTTTCTGGCATGCACAATATGGATCTAGCAAGAAGAGAAAAGAAACAAAACTTACAGAATGAAAATAGAGCAAATAAAAACAGAACAAAAAGTGATCTGCCTATGAATGAAAACCTTGTATTAATTCATTATACTTTACAGTAGCTGAAAGCATGATTTATACAAACTTGAACCACCACATGATCTAACATTACGGTGAAGACAAGAGAAGACTAAAATTAACAACCTTAATTCAGGTATAAAAATCTAAACCTAACAGAGATCAGTGACCCACAGTCTGTGGTAGTGAACTAATAGTTATTTGAAGTTGGAATTAACCACCAACACCCCCGCTTAATTCTAACTAGGGAAAGAGTAAAGAAGAAAGAATTGAGGAAAGAGGAAAGGTGGAAACCTAGTGGGAATAAAACCCCCCAGCCCCGCCCCCCCACTCAAAATTAACACTAACTCTACATGATACATAATATGCTACAATATCTTGCAACCAAAGATCTCGCAGAAAGTAGCTATTTGTGCCTTCACAAATAAGAGAAAGAATGTCAATACAAAATGTAGCAAAGAGAATGTTGTAGTAGGTTCCTCTGCAACAAATGACACCTCTTCCTTTTAGAAGATAGAAACCTCGAACTATCAAACTATTGAATTCCCACTCAAGTGAAATGTGTGAAGGAATCAAGATGAATGGTTCTAAAAAATACTCATGTTTCTCCAATTCGATGCTGAACTGCAACTTTGCCATACAAGATTCCAGAATAGTGACCACTGAAATGTGAGATTTGTTTGGATGTGAATCAGGATGTGTCAAGATAGTAGCATGGAGAGGCTGAAAGAGAACAAGAGAATCCAAACCAAAAGAAGATGCAACTTGATGTGAGCTGACATCAGAGAGAAGACATGTGTCCTCAATATTGTCATCATGATCAAGGAGAGATTCAAAAAGCAAATGATAAATGTCTGATAGGATGATATCTCGCTCATCAAGAGGACAAGAATGAACCTGCTGAAGAGAATTTGAAGTAGCATTCGGAGAGGCCAAAATCTCTATCAAACTAATAGCTGGAGGTGACTGAACAACTACCAATATTGGAGGTGTGGAAAGAGGAAAAGCAGGAGGAGATGTCTCTATATAATCAAAACAATCAAGTCTCTTCCAATAAGAAAATTCCTCTTTAGTGTCATCCTCATACAAAGGATCATCATCACTATCAAGGGAGAAGCATGTCTTCATTTAAAAATGGAGGTTCATTGGGATCTCCATACATTTCCCATAAAGTGTCCCAAAGAGTGCAAGGGTACTCAATGTGTGATAGAGCCCATGATGTATAGTCCCCAACAGTTAAACCAATTAATCCTAAGACATGATCATTTCTACTTCCCCATGCAGATTTCTACCAACCAGTACTTGGTTTGGGAATAAGTCCATATAAATGAGGCAAAAGATGAATCTAGCAACAATGCTTTAGGATTCCATTAAACTAGGACTTGTAATTTCCTTCTTCCAAAAAGATGACAGATGGATGATATCTAACTCCCATTTTAGACTAAACTACCCCCTTTTGGAACTTTATTTCAGTTCATTTTTAATACAAAAATACCAATAGATACCCCCAAAGAAATGAGAATTCCTTTCTAAAACAACTTAGAATTTTAATACTTGCAAAAAATAAATGTTCTGCTCCTTTCTTCTAGCTCCCAGGCTCTGATACCATGTTAAATTTTCTGCATAGCAAAAATACAGATCTAGCTAGAAAGTAAGAAACAAAACTTATAGAAAAACAGAGAAGAAAAACAAAGATAAAAAGAGCTTTGAAAATAAATCTGAATGGAATTCTCTTGTGTTTTCCATTACAATGATTGCATGAATATAAATACAATTATTGAACTCTCGTAAGAGCTGAAAATACGAGGAGAGCAGAGTAATTTTTGAAGGAGGCAGAGTTAAAACTAAAACTCTCAATTGTTAGCTTAGATCTATGCAATTCACGAGTTCCTGTTACGGTGGAACAATAGTTTCCATAAATCACGGACACTAGACACACATGAGACATAGTTGCATGCGCTAGCAACTATTTGTGATTCTCTCCTTATCAAATTAATAGAGCGATTGAATTTTTATATCCTCAAATTTAAGTTAATGGGATACATTAACCTCTCCTAGGAGAATTCTAAGTTTGGCCATCCAATTTACAATCATGATATGGGTCGTGTTAAAGCCTAATATCAAAAAAGAATTGTTAAATTAATTACAAATATTTGACCATGGGTAAGAATACAAATATTTGACCATGGTTAAGAATACAAATATTGAAATAATGAATTAATACAACTAGTCATATATTTTAAAATTAGAAAATTCAATGTAAATAATATCAAATTCAATGTAAATAATAAGATATGGTTGGATAGAATTTTCTTGTATATGACATGGGGTGAGATGGACACAAATAAAATCGAGAAGTGAAACTTGAATGGACGATTAATGTTAAAAAGTTTCATTTTCAAATTTTGTTCTGACATGAAAATTGTTTTTTTTGTACTTTTAAATAAGGTGGGAAAGTTCATTATATATTAAGAATTCTAAATATTTAACCATAGGCAATAATACAAATATTAGGATTATGAATTAATACAACCTCTCACATACTAAGAATAATTATGTAATTTTTTTGTTAAAATCAAATGTAGATAAATATGAATACAACTAATGTGGTTAGGAAGGACATCAACCTAATAAATGATATTAGTATAGGTCTAAAGATGCTATAAAGAACTATATGAGTTCCCATGTAAAATTTTATGAGGACTTAGTAAAGTCACCTGAATAAGTCAATCACCCCACATATGGAGAAATAATCATGATAAGGAAAGTGATATTGAAGCTAACTAAAGGGACTGGGAGGACTAAGTACAATATGTGATAGTTAATTTTGGACCAAATAAAAGGAAAAATATATTAGTAACATAAAAATATAATCCAAATAAAATTGCATCTCCAATAGAGCCAAAAGGAAGTAATTACACCAAAATGAAAGAATAGGCACTAGAAATATACCTCCTTGATTATTGGATGAGATCTTTCATGTGCAAGATATGTTGATAGATATGAGATGTGGGATGGTTATTGAGAGATAGACAACATCTTCCTATGATCTTTGAAGTGTCTACACACATATAAAATGCCTATAAATGAGTGTTAATATAATATTCAAAGATATGGTTGGATAGTATTTTATTGCATATCACATGGGATGAGATGGATGCAAGTGGAATGGAGAAGGAAAACTTGAATGAATGATCAATGTTTAAAAGTTTCATTTTCAACCTTTCTGGTGACATCAAAATTATTTTTCTTTTACTATTAAATAAGGTGAGATGGGAATGCATACTTTAATTAATTAATTATAGAAGAAGGTTAGTCTAAGTCAATGAAATAAATAGTGCTTATTTAATTAATTAGTGAATTATGGCTAGTGTAGGATTCTATGAGAAACAAGAATGTAAGAAAAATATCTATTGTCATTTATAGACCACGAGTACTCTAGTTAATAGATGAGTGAAGATAAAATATAAAATAAAGTGGTTATCCTAAATAGACATAATCCAAGAGATAAATTACAAGATACACTTCTCACAAGTTGAGCACTCAAACACTTGTAAAATTTCACATTACTTCACACCTCACATGATCAAACATTGCCTTGATACCAATTATTGTATTTTGATGTCTAATAGTCTAACAATTGTATGTTACAAAAGTAACCCTGGTCGACACACTTAAAAAACTCATGGACCAAATTTTTCTCAAAGTATTAGTCTTGATTTCATTATATTAAATTTTAGATAAGCACCACTTTTTACAACCAAATTGATCCCTTTTTAAAATTAAACTATGATACACATTTATGTTTACTATTTTACTTTATTTTCTTATTCAATTAAGAATATGCATTTCTTTGCATAAAATATTTTATTTATTAACATTTATTTAGACCTATTTTCTTAGAAACTTAAGGTGATTATTTAAAATATGTGAATATTTCTACGCATTCATGATCTTAGTATGGTCAGAGATTTATAATTCATAACAATTTTCTTTAGCTATTATGTTTAATTACGATTGTAATTTGGATGGCCAAACATAAAAATCTTCTAAAAAAGGTTGATATATCCCATCAACATAAATTCAAGACTATTAAAATTCAACTACTTTATTAATTCAATAAAAATAGAATTACAAATAAAAAACCTCAATTCTTCATATTCTTCATATTGAAATTGACATTTGATGTAGGTTTATATAAACTTGACTCCCTTCAACTTCCTATTGTCACAGTACAGTAAATAAAGATGGAATTCCTCATATTGAGATTGGCATTTGATATAGGTTTATATAAACTTGACTCCCTTCAACCTCCCATTGTCACGATAAAGATGATACTCGTGGACTCCAACGAGGTGACTGCATTGATATTTTGTGAAAACGAATGTTATAAGTTTAACCAGCATTGAGAAAGTTCCAGGCTGTACCGGTGGACACAGGCGGCAGGGATTGTCAAAGTTCGTTTTCTAGTAATCAATAATTCAGTTGTAAGTCATTCCACATGCAAATCAGAGGCGAAAAATAATGGGATATATTTATGAGCTGCGTGTGGGTAGATGAATTTGTATTCAAGTTGTTAAGGAAAGAACCTTATAAAATGGAGTTAACGCAAACAAAACGTTTTAAGCAATGCGCTTAGGAAGCTGTATTTTCCTGCTCGAGCAAGAAACAACATTGAGCTGCAACTTGAGGAAAGGTTCTTTCGAAGTTTGGGCAAGGAAACGGCCTTCTTGGAAGCTTGTCGACGTGGTGATGTTAATCAATCAAAGTTTAATGGAATGGAAGACGTCTGTGAGGGGAGAACATGTTTTATTTTTATTTTTTTGATAGGTTATTGGTCGAAGCTTGAATAGCTTTTCTCTGGAGTTATGAATCAATAGGGACACAGTAGAGAGCCCATCCCCATTACATATCTTTGAATTATTATTATTATTATTATTATTTTTATTATTTTGTTTGATTAGATTGACCCCAAGACCTTCCCCATTCTATGGAAGGCCAAGAGTTTGGGAATTGGACTTGGGTCTCCACAATGAGAACCCAGTATTTTAACTAGTTAAGCTCAACCCACATGAAAAACACATAATAAATCAGTATATAATTATATAGTATCCTATTATTAAATTAACTATATTATAATATTATTATATTATTATGCAAAGATATATGAAGTTTAATATATCCATTTAGACTATTTTTAAAATGTAAGATATATTAAACTTTATTTAATGATAATATAAAACTTTTAAATGGTTAGTATTATAGTAATGGATAGGGTTAGGGTTAAGGTTAGTAAAATGGTCAAGGTTAAGGTTTACATCATTATTAGGACTAGGGCTAGGGTTTATATCATGGTTAGGTGTTGCATCATCGTTAGGGTTTCGTTTAGGTTTAGAATTATGGTTAGGGTTAGGAGTTAGGCTTACTGTTAGGATTATGGCTAGGGTTAGGGTTATGGTGAGGGTTTAGCATTACCGTTTTGGGTAGAGGTTATATCATGGTTGGGGTTAGGGTTAGGGTTAGGATTATGGTTAGGCTTCGAATTGTGGATAGGGTTAGGGCTTATGATTATGCTTAGGATTAATGCTTGAATCATGGTTAGTGTTAGGGTTATGGTTTGGGATAGGGTTTACGGCTAGGATTAGGATCATGGTAGGACTTACATAATGTTTAGGTTTAAGTTTATGGTTAGGGTTAGGATTTACATCATGGTCGGGGTTAGCTTGGGTTAGGGTTAGGATTTACTTCATGGTGAGGGTTGGGGTTATGGTTAGGGTTAGGTTTTAACTTTAGGGTTGGAGATTATTGTTAAGGTTAGGGTTTAGGTTAGGGTTTAGGTTTATGATTAAGATTATGATTATTATTTTCCAAGTTTAATGAACAAATATCAAGAATTCACGATTCAAATTCATTGAAAAGATAAAGTTACACTTACATTTTTAGATGAGTTCTACATACAATTGGACAATTATAATAAAGGTTCATTAAACGTAGCTGTCTTTTAATAGCCATCGAATTTTCGAAACATGAAGCTATTTGTGTCATGTTAGGCATATTTGAGATTCATTACTTGTTTTATGAGCTCTTTCCGTCTCTCTTTGTTTGTATCATGTGGCAGATGAGCTCTGAGCTTACCACAGAGGACAAGTGTCTTTCATGACTGTCACCAGTTTAGTTGTTTGCCGCAGCTTTGCCTTCACCACTTTTGGGTTTATGGCTGCATTGTACACGGTGTTGGCGCATTGTATGTACCCACCATACTCCTATATACCATGCAATAATTTCGCTTCTTCTATATAACCTTAAAAACTCCTTGTAATCATAATGAATGTGTAGTTAGTGTCTAACTATGTTATGATGGCCTTCGTGTTCCTTTTCCACGATTTTGAAAAAAAAAATATAACAACCTAAATGCCCTAACTAACTAAATATAACAACCTAAAAAAAAATATAGTACAAAACCAACAAAGAAAACCATGTCTTAATTATGGTGCACAAATATATATGTAATATCTAGTGCCCCTCTCCATGATGTTTTAATGAGATAATATCACTTTGGAGCCATTATCTTCATTCAAAGATCCTCTATGATATATCGTAAATTGTGTCATAAGTTTGTCAATATGCATAGACTACTTTGTAACCTTCTTTACACATGTTCATCTATATATCATAAAATTGAAATAGAATCTCTTATGCATATTATAATATTGTACATTCTCTTATACACTTTACATAGCATAGATGCACTTTTACACATCCCAAGACATATTACACATGGTGATTTGTCCCATCTCAAAGGTTTAAGCCCTTATACATGATAATATCAAAAATTAAATGCATGTTAATTAATAAATCGACCATCAAGAAAGAATGGTTTACAAATTCCAACCCAAAATTTCCCCACTTATTATATAGTTTACAGAAGAAAAAGCAAAATTGAACAAGCAATGATTTACTTGATATTGGTCATGAATAGATTCACTACACCATATAAAATCATTTAATCTTATTTTAATTTAATCATGCATTTATAACATTCACCAAAGTATCAAACTTTTCTATCACAAGCCTCCCATCCTCCACCATCTCAGGAATAACATAACATTGAACATCAATGTGCTTTGCTTTTGCATAAAAAATGTCATGTTTTTGGAAACTAATGATATTGTTTTAATATAATCATGATTAAGTTCCACGTACTCTACTTTATAGTGGAAACATTAGCCATAATTTACCTTTTAATTGTCCAAGTTACTATAACATTAAATAGGGTACATATTTTCTAGTAGAAATCATTTATCAACATCTTAAATTTAATCTACTTCTTGAAACCTTTAAATCTATACTAAGTTGTCTAGTTGATGCAAAGCATCACTATCATTACTTCATGAAGTATTTGAGTTTCTTATTATAAAAATATAGTAGTCAATTAAAGTTAATCTTTATCATAAATTATTTGAGTGTCTTTTACTATAGAAAAAAAGTTAAATTTCCTAGAACTATTAAATATTTGAACACTCTCAAGGTTGTGGTTGATATATAAAGGATGGAATCATTGTGGAGAGAAATAGAGAAGTATGTGTTGTACGAGGTATATGTGTAGCAATTCAATGGTCCAAAAGTGTTACAGATCAATGATAAAGACAATTTCAAACTTGTTTTGAATTGTGAACTATGATCAACATTTCAGTGGATATGGTTCTAAATAGTTTAACTCTATTTATGTCTTTGCATATGAAGTATTATATCCATCTTTCAAGGGGATACAAATTTGCACATTGCAACTTGGAATAAATATGACCTTTGAATTTTTTTTAGGTGGTTTATGCTTATTTGTCTTTAATCTATTTTTCTTTTATTCTGTCAAAGTCGACTACAACAATGTTTGAAATAATTTTTTTTTGTTTCACCTAACTGATAATGATGAATTTTTTATTTATTTATAATTAACTATATATATTTTATGATTTATATAAGGTGGCTTTATATTCGAATAAGAGTATTTTTTTTTAGTTATTGGAAAGAGTATGGAGAATAGTATAAATAATCTAGTAGTTAATTTTATAGTTGTCTTAGGCGATGTGAAAGATAGGTGTATATAGAAATCAAAAAATAGTAAATACAACTTAAGTATATGTGTTTTGTAAAAAAATAAAATAAAGAAAAATAATAGATAACTTTTTAAATATTTTAAAGGAAAGAAAAATATATCCTTTTCTTTTACCAGGATCTGGAACCCAAAAAATAACGCTACCTAGAGGAATAATCATCACAAAACCAACAACCCAACCACAACCGAGACTAAAAAGGACTAGTCTCTAAAACAAACATAAGGGTTTTACTAAGGCTCCCTTAACCTTCAGCTGACAACATGGGTTTTCTTGGCACCCATAACCTTCAAAGACACTAGACTACAACAGGTAGCCATACATTCAAGATCAAGACTCAGAGGGTTTTGAACGACTCCCCTAACCAACAACCTGGGTTTTGAACTTGCCCCCAAAACTAGCAGAGACGGGTTTTCCTAGGCTCCCTTAACCTGCAACATAGATCTCAGCTTGCCAAAAACAAAACCTATCCTTAACCAAAAACCAAAACAGCAAGTGGCCAGGTTGGGCCCTTGAAAACTACTAGCATCCAGCTTGCTTGTGGGTTTTACAAGGCTCCCACAACCTGAACCAGACATCAATAAAATAAACAAAAAATAACAACCAAGAGGGGGATTTTGAAAGGCTTCTCGAACCTTCACAGTGGGTTTTAAAGTGGCTCCCATAACTAGCAGGAGGGTACCCGTCACCACCCAACATCTGATTAGCACTCGCTTTCCAGGATGACACCTCTACACCTCAATAAGAAAGGAAACCACCTCAATACGAGCTAGAGTGAAAGAGACCAAGTATAGGGAAAATGAAGTAGATGACCCCAAAACAAAGACTAGTAGCCAACAAATATTCACATGATGCTTAGCTAGAAAGAAGGGTTTTGAAAAGGCTCCCAAAACCTTGAATAGAAATAGAGGCCAGTACCAAAAGGACTCTATGCCAATAAGTTTCACCAAAGTCTCCACCTCTAAAGGATAAGAGGGAAAGAAACCCATCAGCAAAGAGACAACAACAAGAGCACATCCAACCTCGAACAGAAAGGTATCCAGTACCCCCATCAGGATGCATCCCACCAAATTCTGCCAACAACTCTTCCCCTCTATAGAAGAGTGGTCCACCTCAATAAGACAGACAGAGATAAAAGGAAGAAAGACAACCAGTGGAACACTAGAGAATCTTTTGAAAATAATAGATCCATAAAAGCACTCACAATCTGCAAGAGAAAACTTAGAAATATCACACCAAAAAGATGTAGGGACCTCCTAGACAGAGTTCCCCAGCCACACCAGATCATTCCCAAAGGCCAAACACAACCCATGGGGAGAAAGGACTCCAGAAAAAAAAAACCTCCACCCGGATCCCAAACATCCCCTTCACACCAAGGCATAACCAGGACAGCACAAACTATGAACAAAGCCACCGTAGCCACCACCAGAACTTTCTTGCGAAGCAACATGACTAGCAAAAGGATCTCCACCTCATGGGCCGACTAGGTCCAGAAGAAAGCTCAGCCCAGATCCAGATCCAAGCACCTGTAGATCCAATGGTCTCCATTGCCAACACAGAAAGGAAGAGTAGCAATGGGGTAAGGGAAAATATCCCCAACACCATCCACACTCTAAGTCGCACCCACAATGCCCACGACAAAAAGCATCGATGGGAAAAATATTCTGCCATCAGCCAAATAGGGCAATGGGGAGCAGAGTCAGGACACATCCCTCCCAACGACCAGAGAAGAAACGAAAGTGTCCAGATCACTGGAAAAAATGTTGACCTCCACCAAGACCCAAACCCTACCAGGATCGACCACCTCCCCATCTTCATCATCTCCTTCCTTCACTGCATCTTCTCCTCCATTGGCTACCCTTGAAACCCTAGCTCCAGCGATGCTTCCCGCTTCCGACATCTTCTCCATTTTTTTGTCTCTACTTTTGAATTATGTTATAAATGTTTTAAATATTAAAATGTAGAAAGTAATAAAATTTAATTAATCTAAAAACTATTTTAAATCCACATACCTAATCTTATTAGTTTCTATAATATAAATTCAATTTCTTTACAAAAGATATTATTTCATATTAATAATTTGTCTTATCACAAATATAAAAGGTGAACACAATAAATACCTTGTTTTCCCCATGAAATGTGAGGGATTGTTGAAAGGTTTTAGTGTTCAACAAATATAAGTTTTATTTTATATAATAATATGTTGTTTTTATAACAACAAATAATATTTTGTATCAATATCTTTTTTTGGATCCTTCTGTAGAATAAAATCCTCACCATTGATAATATGTACAAGAGAGGCTTCCATCTCCCCAATAGGTGTTACCTTTCCTAAATGAAGAAGAGAATGTTAACCATATCTCCCTTCACTGTTCCTTCTCCCATTCTATTTGGTCACAGATCTTGTCGCTATGGAATTTGAACTAGGTCTTTCTTGCTTCTATTCAAGAGTGCTTCATTGGTTGGAGATGCCTCTCCATGAAAAATTCTATCAAACAATTATGGGATTTAATTCTTCCTCATGTGGTATGGTGAATTTGGAAAGAGAGGAACAACAAAATATTCAGAGACTCCTACTCCTCTCCCAAAATGGTTTTTACTAAAATCAAGTGGGCCATTTTGGAAAATCTAAAAGATGATGGTAAGCCTCTTATTTTTAGGAACAAGGATGAATTGGAACTGTTAAACAATTAGAATGTTTCTACCTCTTTAGACAGGAATGAAAAGAAGGATAAGAGAGAGAGAGTAGTAAGTGGTCTTTTCCTTTGACTGGTTGGATCAAAGTTAATTTTGATGGGGTGGCCAAGGGGAACCCAGGTTCAGTTAGGTGTGGGGGACTGATAAGAAATGAAGTTGGCTATTGTATTGTGGCGTTGGCTCTCCCCTTGGGATCCTAGACCAACCACTTAGCCGAAGCCATGGTATCTTACCAGGCTCTTGCCCTTGCTAAATCTTTTTGATTTAATAATTTTTGGCTCGAGGGAGATTCAAATAACATTGTAAAATGGCTAAAGGGTCTTTCCCCCCCATCATGGACCATCAAAAATATTATATATCAAGCCAACGAGATAATTAAGTCCTTCAAGTGATGTATTATCTCACATAGTTATAGAGAGACCAATGCCACGACAGACTGGGCTGCCAACATGGTTGCCTGTGCCAATCAAATGATCAGCTAGAGAGGTAAGCTAGATATTCCTCATGAGGCCTATGCCATCCCCATTTATGATAGAGTGCATGGAAAAGAGGGAGTGATAAGTGATGATTACAACGTACTTATCAATCAAAGTTGCCATAATGAATCAAAAAGAGTGGCACTTGAAGGACAACTTGGCGTTTAATGCAGACAAGACCTTGCATGCTTTCTGGGTGCTCATTTCTTTTTCAAGGGTTTCTATGGTCTTCACTTTGGCCTCTGTTTTTGCCTTGTTCTACATTGTGAAGGGTGTGAAAAATTATGTCCTTGACGCTATGGGAGGAAATAGGAAAAGGATTGAGCCACTTACCTATGATGAATGGAAGAAGTCAAAAGCATGGGCCATCTTGGAAACTACTAAAATGATGGGGTATATGGAGAGAATTCTAGGCAAAAACCCCACCGTTACCAGATTATTCAAGAAGAATTGGAAGGAGGGAAAAATCACCACAGGTGGGAGAAAGGTGGAAATTGATGAAGGAATTATTGCTAAAGTTACTAGGATGCCAATGGAGGGCAGGAAATTCTACAGGGATAGAAAGCTCACAGAGGATGCTATTAAGCGATTCCCGAAGGAAGACTTTGAGAAAGCCAAATTGGTGAAATCTAGCAAGACTTACTACTCGTTGAAGGTGATTAAAAAGGTATGGAGATGGGTTTTGTTTCCTGTGATGCAATATGTCACTCTTGATGGTAGATACTCTCATGTTTATGGATATCATTTTGTGCTCTTAAATCACTTCCGCCATAAAGATATGGTGTCAAATCCTTTCTACCTGTATAGTTCCTTAAACACTAGTATAAAGGATTTTAGGGCTAACCCGAATAGAAATCCAACCATGCATGAAGGGTTAATGTTTCTTTTATACAACCATGTCAAGGTCCCTTTCCTCAGCACTCCATCACTGAGCTTTCAAACTCGGAAGAGGAGTATGAAAACTTAGATGACAGCAAAGATGAGGGGTCAGATACAAAGTTGGAAGATTATTTTAATAGGGATACGTCTGCTAAAGGAACCAGAAGGGGGAAGGATAAAGATATGGCTTTTGGGTTGGGTAGAAAGACTGCTAGTAAAGGGGTTAAAAGAAATAGGAATAAGGTGTAGGAGGAGGATAGTTGGTTTGAAGAAGATGATGAGGATGATGATGGTATGGAGATTGAAAGTGAAAATTCTACCCCACCGCCCAAGAAGAAAACCAAGTGTAGTCCTGTTATTATTGAAATCAGCCCAGAGAAGGAGGATGGTACCTCAAAGACCCATTCTACTCCTTTGGACCCTAATAGATGGACTTGAGGTGTTGAGAAAGAAGGAAAGAAGATGGTGGAAGGAGAGACTCTACCTCCTAATGATAAAGTCATAGTTGTTGATGTGGAGACCCTGGAGAATAATGTCGTCTTTCCATAATTCAACAAAGATAGTAGCGACTCTCTTATTGCCATGCTTCATACTGCAAAGAATGGGGTGATGGAGTTATATAAGATTATAGGATGGGTCTACTTGGAGATTGAAAGTTTGAAGACAAAACAGGTGGACTCTTCTAGGAAAGTGGACATTTTAGAAGCTGTCGGGACAGGTAATTTCAGTTCCTTGCCTAATTATTTGAATGAATTAACCAAAGCCATCAGCGATGTAGAGGCTATTAGTGGATCTTATGGCTCTCAATTTAAGGATATGGAGGCTAGGTTCAATTAGCTAGAAAAGAGGGTTTTCAGCCATGAAAATACCCTGAAGAAAATTGGAGAACAAAGCCAAAAAATTTTGAAAGTCTTAGTCGATAACTTCAGTGTGATGATTAGTAAACTAGAACAGATTCAGCTAGAAAAGAACATGATAGATATTGCTGAGGATAAGGTGTTGACCCTTGAGGGTGTGGCTACTAGACATGGTAAAATAACCCGGGTGAGTACGAGGAAGATGACTCAGCAAGCTAAGTAACGGGATGATCTTAGGAGTGTTATTGCCTCAATGGTCTAATTGGAGAAAGAAGCAGTGGATTTTCTCAATAATTTTTCTTATTTGTGTTGTTTTCTACTTTTGGTTGTCCCTTAGGGGTTACTATGTTGTTCTTTTGTCACTTTTAGTGCTCTTGCTGTGTTTTTGTTTCTGCCAACTATTTTCGTTTCTTGTTATGTTTTATCTAGCTGGACCTTTAATGTTTTATCTATTTTCTAACTTGTTGTAAAGGGTTTTGGGGCCCCTCCAAAACCTGCTTTTCACTTAATCAAAAACAAATAATATTTTGTGTTCAACTATTGGTCCTTTTGTGTTGGATATAAAAGTTAGAGATAACAAACATTTGTGATTACTAATAGGTATTTGGTCCATTTAACTTGCATATAAGTTACATTTTACATTAAAATATGATATACTAATTACAAATGACTTTTTTCTATTCAACTACTAAGTATTTATAGATTAAGTTTTGGTTGAATATTTAAAAAGTCAATTTTTGGACACTTCACACTAGACATGTTATTTTCATGAGTTGCATGCTGAGTCATGCTTTCAAACCTTAGTTGTAGATAGCTAAGTGTCCATTTTGCTTTTCTAAAACGAAACAGAGGCTTTATGATATTCCAAGTGATGGCTACATGTTGACAAAATTTGTCCTTACATCTATTGGTCCCTCTCCCCTATATATTTAAAAAATATATATACTAGTTATATGCTACTTATACAACATTTAATTTTTCCTAACTAATCTTATACAAAATAAATTTATCAATCTATTTAAATTTTTTTAATATAAATGTAAATTCTTTCTTATTTTATAAATAAATTTTCATACCTTTTATATAAAAAATATTTTATTATTTTAAATATATTAATAGCATAATACTTAAAAATAAAATAAAAATATGCACGCTCTTTTATGCCATTAGAACTAGATGGTCAATTTGCTACTGCAAGTGCCTATGGTGAACAAGCATGCACATAACAAGGAGGCGAAAACACCTTTGGATGTTGCAAGAGAAGTCACCAAGTATTACCAATCTTTCGGGATTATAAAATACCTGAGAGATGTTCCAACAAAACACAATCCATTCATGTATTGCGCACAACAAGTGAGCCATGAAAAACACTTGAACACGATGCAAACGGTTAAGAAAGCCTTTGAAGAAAGACACAATTTAAAACGTGTTTCTGCAACTTCACCACACACTATCTTTTCTCTCCATTGCATTGTATGTAACTCTTTAGAATCATATAACTATGGCCCTATATCTACCCACTATACTCCTTTAAGGCAAGTTACTATTGAATAATTAATCAAAATGAAATTGGATGTTGTTGAAATGATGTTGATTAGATCAAACAATGTGAAAAAAGAAAATATATAATAATAAATTAATATAAAATAATTTTTTTTAATATAATTAATAGTTTTTTATTTGAGGTCAAATAGATTTTTTAGGGAATCGAAACCCTATACAAATAGATTTTGTTGGGATTTGAAACTGATAAGTAGAACATTGTAAAAGGTAGAACACATACACACAACAACCTATCAATATATAAACTACATTATATTAAAAGAAGATAAACATAAAAATCCAATCTATAACAACCAAAGGTTGACCCTTGAAGAATTAAAACAAAGGATTTTGACAAGTTTCCATAACCGTCACAACAGGTTTTGAAAAGGAACCCGTAACCTTCAAGAAAGAGGTAGAATAAGCTCTATTACAATAACTCTCATTCTCTCCTAGAAATCCATTCTCCACCTCAATAGAAGATGCCCCACCTCAATAGGATTAGAAAAAGAGGAAACCAATAGTAAAATGTATGAAACCCTTGTATCTCCTACAAGAAACTTCTGCACCCTAATAGGAGTAGCAAGAGGAAAGACAAGGGAAAGAGTAGCACAAGCCCATTTCTAAAAATTATAATCCTTAAAGAGAAGGGCTCTTTTCGATCCACACTAAAAGACATCTTCTCAAAACCAAAAGAAGAAACCTATAACCAAAAACAACAAAAGCCAACAAAAGAGGCCCAAACATAATGATGGTCATCATCTTAGACTTAGGGAAGTCATCAAAACCCCTCCCAATAATAGCTCTGCTACTTCCAAACAAAAACTAGATATCCATAACATATAGATCAAGAGAAATGAAAGTATCCTTACCAAAGACCGAGTGGGTCACTAAAGAAAGCTAAGAACTCGTTCATTTTAATTATATAAGTGCTTTTCTTGAGAACTTGAGTGCAATTTTTCATACAAATACACATTGAGTATTTCAATGAACTAATAACCCACCCTAAAAGGGTATTTCAATATGAAGTTAAGCTAAAATTGTCTTTACATTAAGTATTTTATCAGTCGAATGACAAATAGATCAATAATTATAATCATGTTGATTTGAATTTGACATCAAAATTATTACTATAGTTTCCAATGAAAACCCATTATAAATTCCATGTCGATCTAGATCTATAGCCCATGCATATGTATGCTCTTATCTCATGTTACATAATAATTTATTTGTACCACAAGTTGTTTATTGTTAAATACTAGTTGGTGAGTGACGTCTACCATAGCAAGAGGTTTTGGGTGAGGAATGATTATTGGACATAAAGAACATGATAAAGTTTGTGTACTACTAAGTATTTATGATGAAATTAACATTGGAGGGGTTGAATTAAGTTTATAATATTGAAGACCATATCACTATTAATTATAGTACTCCGAAGAATTGTAGTAGGGGTTATATTTATGCATCAATCATAATTAAGCATTGAATCCATTAAAGCATAATTAGAACTTTGTGAAGATACTAAAATCAATGGAGTAAGATGTAAGAAATAATCTATAGAGAATATTTACTATACATTAATGGAATTACAAACTTGGTCTAATTTATAGATTCAACGCCATAAACTATATAATAGAGGACTTAAAACAAATTACATGATAACAATTGCAAAATTTATACATGTAGTTAACGTACATCTATATCATGACTATTGAGCATGTTTCTGTTGCAAGGTGTGCATCGTTAGTCTCCATGTGTTGTGTAGTGCAACACTTGGGTTTGTGGCATGGCTTAACTGCCTCTTGTGGATTCTATAAGTCTAGTGGTTGAATCGGGAATTAAGAGGTCGATCTTTTGGTGCAATGACAACTGCACCTATAATAATTTCTAGGAATTATTTTTGATAAAGATAAATAGGTTTTACAGGGACTTGAAACCTAGAGTTTTACAGACCAAGACCAGTAGAAAAAAATATATTAAACCTAAGAGAAACATTAGAAAAACCCCACACAGACCAAAATCCAAAAAAACAAACAAATAGAGCCAAAAAGAAAATAGGACAAAGCACTCAATTGAGAGAGTGCAACAATTCAATATTCTACTGAATAATCTTCTTGATGTTTTTTTCCAAAACCTCCTTGATGAATCTGGAGGTTCCCTGGTCCCGGCTTCGGCTCCTGGTCCTAGTGCAAGGACCTAACCTAGTCTACCCTCCAACAACACTCTGGCCACCCTCTGAAGCATTCTTTTTCTAATTTTCCCCCAAGGGAGGATCACTGGCGATGGGTCTGGTTCTATAGTCGACCATAATGTCATTGATTTTCTCCAAACCATCAGCACTATTATTCATCGCCTCCCTGCTGATTTTCACCAAATTATTAAGGCTTTCCTTCATATCGTTCACATACTCTTCCATTTTATCAATTCTGCGCTCGTGGAAGATCTTCATAGTTTCAACATCCTGCGATATCTCCTGGATCATTCTCATGATCTTCTCAGCTTTACTTGGCCCAAGGGAATCCGTGAAAGTTTCAATAATTCCCTTAATCCCATATTTCTGGGTTCCAATTTCTTTTTTCAGCCACTTCTAGCAGTTTTCCTAACTTCTAGTGACCTCCAAACACTAGTTTTCCAACATCTTCTCCTCCTGATTCTTGCCTTCATTCTCCTTATTCACATTCCCCTATTTCTCATTATCCACATTGATGGGGATGTCCAACCTAATCTCATGGTCCAAGTCTTTGGACCCACTTTATTTGGTTAACTTCATTTTCTTTTTGATGGGGGCCTCCAGGTCTTTCATTTTCCTACTACTGAATTTGAACTTACTTGCTGCCCACCATGGAGGATTGGTTTTCCTGCTATTGTTACTTCTTGGGGTCACCATAAGCTCCCTTTCTTTCTTTGGTCTATACTCAGGGTCCTCTGAATCCTTGATGTCATGCCAATCCATGACAGTACCACTATCATCCCCGTGCATCTCCGTGTCAGAAACAAACTGCACATCAAGGTTAGAGAAAGAAATATGGGTTTTATTCTTGGGGGAGGGTTTCACTTCATGAGCTTTGGTGTATTCCATGATTAACATGATAAGCCCTTCATGAAGCACAGGGTTATTCTGGTTTTCAACATGTTTAACTAAACTATTCTCTAAGGACAAAACCAAGTAGAAAGGGATGGAGATAATTATACCATGCCTAAAATGGTTTAACATAGTAAAATGATATGAGAAAATACTAGCATATCTACCATCTAGGGTGATGTACCTCATGATGAATTATTGCATATCAGCTCATTGGGAATTTAGCTCTTTCCTGGTATAACCACCGTCTACCATTCTTGAAACCCTCCGTCGTTCCTTTTCCTTATTAAAAAAAGCCGCAATGGCCTCCTCACCTGACTTCCCGTCTCTATAAAATTTCCTACCTTTCATATCCAGACCAGTAACAATGGCAACCAGGGTTTCATCAACTTGAAACTCCGCATCATAATCTATCAACACACCTTTATTCTATCATTTGACAAAGCTTTCAATAACCAGGGCAGATTGACCATGCAGTCTCTCCAAAAAGAGCACCATCCCACCATCAGAGATTTCCTCCCAAACCTCTTATTATTATGCCACTTATCATAGGTCAGGGGTTCAAACCTATTGTTTTCACCTCCGATTCTGTAGCTCAAACAATTCAGAAAACTATACTCTAGAAGAAAAACTAGGAGGAAACAAAACCAGAAATAGGGTGGGCTGAAAGTTCTAGATCTTCTCAAAGTGGTAATAATTCAAAATACCACCCCAACAACTCCCATCCCCTCATAATCTTTCATCATTAAATTCATTAGGAAGGCTAAAGATATCAGCATCATTTCTTGCCAAGTCGCATAGATAATTCGGGTAAGTTTCCCTTCCTCTCCACCATTTGACTGCCATGTAATCAACAACCAAGTTGGCAACATGATCCATCAGTTTGTTTCCTTCATGAAAAATATGCAAGATCTTGAACTCCTCCAAGCTAGAAATCATTTCAAGGCAATCATTGATCAGGCTTGAAATAGTCTAGTTAGGCTTCGTACTACCCTTGATGCATTTCACAATATTAAGCGATTCATTTTCCAGCTAGACCCATCTGAACCCTTCCTTGCTTTCCATGTGTAGTCTTATGTAGGTGACGTTGGCCTCCGTGAAATGGTTAGTCTGGGTGCCTAAAGGGAGCGCCACTGTGGAGGCCAACAAACCCAAATGATTCCTCGCCACTCCCCCATAGCCTATCGGCTCAGGATTTCCCTTGGCCAACCTATCTATATTGATTTTGATCCAACTAGAGGGGGCGGATGCCAAGAAACATTCTCTCTAGTATGTTTAATTTTATAGAGTGGGACAGATATATCCCAACAAATCTTCCATCTATTGATAGTATCCCATTCCTTCTGGTTAGACTCAAGTGGAGGATCATTTTTCCTACTAGGACAATAATTAAGAAAGTTTTCCTTAATATCATTCCTTATTTTTATAGCCACAACAAGAGCATTGGACTCCATATCTCTGAAAACCCTATTATTTCTTTCCTTCCAAATACCTCAGGCAATATGAGGTAGGGATAAGTTCCACAAAATACCAATAGCATGGTTTCCATATGGATACTTCCATTGGTACTAGAAGTTTTGTATAGAATCAGGGGGGATCCAATTAATGTTCCACAGGTTGAGAAAGAAGGCCCAAATGTCCCTGACATAAGAGCAATGTAAGAGCAGATGATTTTATCTTCTTCTTTACATAAAAAAATATCTATTGGTGATGGGGATCCCATGTTTACAGAGATTATCAATGGTAGCGATCTTGTTTTGCACAAATAACCAGAAGAAGATATTAATTTTAGGAATTAATATTTTATTCCAAACACCAACCCAAAAGGGGGGAGGAGTAAAAAACAGTTTCTAGGAATTGTTGACAAGTGTTGGTAATTAATAATTTCTACCTATGCAAATCATCAAGCCTGGCATTTAAGATAGAAGTTTCCTAATTTGAATTTTAGATGTTTCTCACAATGGACATTCTAGATGTTTCCTTACTATATACTTCTGCCTTATCTTCATCAATTGCTATAAATAAGATTTAATATGAATTGTTACTCACCCTTTCATGGGTCCAGCTCTGTAGAGCCGTAAGGAGATGTGAATGTAATGTTTATGTTATTTAATATAATATAATGTCTGCATTTGTCTATTTTTTGTTTTTGTTTTTCTGTCTCTGTTCACCCCATCAAAGTGGTATCAAAGAAGATGCTGGAGATCTTGGGTGTGAAGCATATCAAAGATTAGGTGAAAGGAAGTGAAAAAGATCAAAACCAAGCAAAATTGAGATGCAACCATTTTGAAAGAAGAAATTGTTGGAAATGATGTACAGCCGTAGCTATTGAGAAAAAGAAGTCAAAGTATCAAGAAATTATTGTCTGCAAAGAATTATTGCCAAATAAGGAACAAATTCAATCAATAAGATAGAAAAATCATTCTAGCAAAATCAAGTGAACAAGGTGAGCTTAAATTATTAAAATCAATGGGAAAATTAGGCAAAAGAGTGTTGAAGGAAAATGCAAATTTAATTTATGAGATAGATCATCTAGAAGGGAAATTATTAGAAGCGAATACAAAAATGTTTACAATTAAAAAAGAACTGGGAATTGAAAAATGTACACTTTTAAATGAAATTAGTGATTATAAAGAGAAAATTGAAGAGTTAGAGGAAAAATTAAAGTTGTTCGATGATGTTAAGAAAAATTAAAGTTGTTCGATGATGTGATGGAGCTTTGGATCGAGTCGGCTGAAGTCGTACAGCATCATCTGTGTGATGTTCAGACTCTACAAGGTAGGACGCATCTATTCTGGCTTCAAAACAACAGTATGGATTGACTAACACGCATGTTAGTCCCGCATCGTCGATTTTGCAATTAACAGCTGCGATTGACTAACCTGTCGCTAACACAAGATGTGGGTGGCTGTGCTTTGATGTCCCTGGTTCCTCATCTAGTACTAGTCGTAAAGTGACTTCCATTTCAAAAGTCAAATTAATGGGCCAATTGATGTGTCCATCTTCTACCTATTTTCTAAATACAAGAGACTATATTTTTTAATCAGATGGGTTCATCATCTGGTACTAGTCGTAAAGTGACTTCCATTTCAAAAGTCAAATTAATGGGCCAATTGATGTGTCCATCTTCTACCTATTTTCTAAATACAAGAGACTATTTTTTTTAATCAGATGGGTATGATTAGATTGACAAAAGAGTAACATAAATGTGATTTATCTCTCATCTGGTACTAGTGTAGTGACGTGCCCTATATGTCAAACTCATGGGCCAATTCGAGGGTACGTCTTTCTACCTGTTCTCTACATTGCGTTTGGAATCAGATTACTTCTTTTCCAATACGTGTTTTCACATCATAGTCTGGTGGACCGCATAAGAGTTTATTTTACTCTCCACAGGATATTCTTTTGTTCTTGTTACATTCACAGCGAGTGAATCGTAATTTGTAGTTTCCTCCTCTCAGACGGAAATATTCACCGTTCACTTGTAAGTTGTGAAGAATTTGCCTTTATCTATTACAGATAAGAATGGTGTTCGGAATGTCGACGAGAGAACAATTTAGTAATGTTCGCTATTAACTCGGATGCTCAATATATAGTTCCAAAATAGTTGGATGAACTCAAGATATATGTGACTCGAATTTTAAGCATTTGACAAAGGGCTCAACAAAATGGTCGAATCCTTCAATTTGTAATTCATTATTGTAATTGAATTAGTCCATTTCAAGATTAGGTAATTCTACAGACTACATTGGTAATAAATGCCGAGTAAATTTGGTCACAGATCTATACCATTTAATACAATGATGTGACTAAATTGGTATAACTATTTAAACACATGAATTTAACCTAGTACTAATTCAAAATTTCCCAATCGAATATGAATATAGATTAAAGAATGTCAAATTTGTGACTACAAAATGAACGACAATGGTATTGATGGAAAGATAAGTTTACATATAGAACCAAGCTATTCTCTAGGTGATAACTAGTTCCTTTCTTTTGCATAACCTTTAAAAAAATAAAGATTTATTTTAATTTTAAATTAATACTAACATTTGTATTTAAAGGAGGTGTAATGGTGGAGGTATAAATCTTAAAGGAAATGTTTTGATTATTAGGTTAGCATGGGAATGGACTGTATCGATTACATTTCAGTCATCAAGACAAGTGAAGCGAATTAAAGAAGACATGAGATTAATCAAAAAATAAAACATAAGAAATCTTTAAAAGAAAACTAAGTCTTTTTAGTATGTCAAACATTTGGGCACTATGAAACTTCTACGACTTTCCATAAAGAAAACAAGTAAATAAAATTGAAGGTGTTGAGTATAAATACTATTATATGTAGGCAATAAGATAATAGCGAAAAAGGGCTTGAAGGATCAAGAAAGTCTTGAAAATTTTGGTTACTAAGCATTCATTTGGATTTTTTAAACTAAGTATTTACTCTACACGCAACCCAATATGAGTCAAGTGAGAAAATGATTAAGTTAAGTTTAACTATAAATTGGCTAGCGCTCTATTGATACTTTATTATGTTTGAAAGGAACAAGTAACATACCTTGTTAGGTGCCACACTAAATTTATTTATTTTTGCACATGTGACTAAGCATCCCTAAGACCAAACATTCTCCTAAGTTAGATTAGGAAAGAATTGAAATCCACTAATGGTAACATGTCCCAATTCATGTTTCATGCTTTATTTTCTTGTGTATGCATAGTCAAGTCCCACAAAAATTTGCAATAATCAACACTTAAGAAAACAAAAATTGCTAACTTCTTTATAGGTTTATTACAATTTGAAGATAAGGTCTAAATCAACTTTGTATTAACAGTCAACATTTAACACCATTACAATATAAAGATGTTACAATTAATAGTACAAAGACAACTATTGTGTCAATTTCCATACAATAAAAGATATAGTATACCCTAAAAATTAGTATAGAAGCTCTAATGACACATAAGGTTTGAAAACTAATTTGAGAATACAAAATATAGTTAGTTTCATGTATAAATATTTGGTTAATGTTATTTTAAATGACTTTCTATGAATGAAAACTACATAATAAATCTATGAGGCAATAATAGTCATGTTACTAAAATTAATTGTGTAAGTTCTATTTATATCAATATTTAAAATTACAACTTATAACAAACATTGATACAAATAAAATTCACCTAGTTGCTTCCATAAGCATCCTAATCTGTTCATAAATAGAAAATAATTAGTTGATTTAGGCATTGACTTATGCTGAAACACATGGTAAAAGTTTGATACAAAAAGTTCAAGGGTACTAACTCCTTCCAAAGAACATACAGATTCTAAATATTTGAACCCAGCTATCTACATAAACCTCAAGAGCAAAAAGATTCCAACCAATTTAAGAAAAAGTAAGAAACATAAGTATAAATTATCTGATTTACTTTAAAATTATTTTATTTTATTTAAAAAATTATTTAAGATTTATTTTATTTGCATTAGATAATAAATTAAAATATTTATTTACTTGACAATTATGTCTTACTTAAAATATAATAATTTAAAAAATATTATTTTTATTTGCATTGTTTAGTGAATAACAGTTTATTTACTTTAGATGTGTAATTATTTCATGAAGAAAGGTCTCTAACATTTGAATAAGGTTATTTTTCTTTTGAATAATTGTCAATTTTATATCAATTTTTTTTTAAGCATTCTCTATTAAATTCTATCAATTATGACTATTACAATTATTAATATTAATCGATAAATGGAAATCTTACTTAAAATAAAATCATTTATTTTATTTTATTTTTCTATTTTATGTACTCATAGAAAATGCATAATGATTCCACAATAGAACACTACCAATTTTACTTAAGTGAATTCACATAATTATTTATATTTTTACTACTAGAAAATGTATAATGATCTATCAAATCAACTTTTGTCCAAAAATTTAGAACAATAAAAAATAAAAATAATATTTTAAAAATTACAAAAAAAGTGAACCTTATAATTATTGTTAAAAATTTACAATAAAAAATGGACGGCATAACTATTTACATATTTACCATTCCACTTGACTATACAAATTCTTGTCTAAACTTTTATAATAAAAAAAAATTAAAAAATAATATTAATATTTTTAGAATAAAAATAGATCTTAAAATTTATATTTAAAAATTTACAATAAAACATAGAACATAAAATTTATAATAAATAATTACTTACATATTTATTATCATAAAAACCAACTTTTATGCAAAATTTTATAAAAATAATATTAAAAAATTTACAATAAAAATAACCGATAAAAAGATAGTTTAATTTGCAATAAGAAATGAACTCTAAAATTTAGAATTCAAAATAGACTAAAAAATTTAGAATTCAAAATAGACTAAAGAACACTTCTTAATATGATAACATATTTCTGAATAAATAATGAGTATCTTTTAAAATAATAATAAAATTTGTCCAAACTTTTATAATAATGAAAATAGAACTAGTATATTTATTTTTTTAAAATATATGTAAAATATGACGAGAGATATCTTATAATAAAAGAGAATCATCTGTAAAATAAATGTTCTTCTAAAATACTAAACACCAAAAATACAAATCCATTAAAGTCCTCCATGCAAAATACTGTTAATCTAGCTGGAGAAAGTGGGAGGGTTCTATTTTATTTGGAATAATAAAATAACACCTCAACAAAAGCTGAAACATGGCATATTTCATGCAATTACCTTTCATTTGCATGTCAATCAAAAACGGATTTTTGTTTACGACATTTTGATGTCATTGTAGATACCTCTCACATAAAAATAATATTTCCAGTAGACATATAAAATTAAACCGAATGATCTTTAGCATGGAATGAAACTTCCAGAAATGAGGATGTAGGGCAGAGAAAGTGGTGGAGGACGTAGTATCCAACTGAGATTTGACTAGGGCACACCTAACCATTTAGCCCAAGTATGTCGAACCAAAAGCCCACACCCATGGAAACTCCAACGGCAAATGTGACAAATCAATGACAACCATTGAAAAAAGAATTAGAAAAAGACATTTGATTAAAAAAAATTTATTAAAAATTACTAGTAATTATCCAATCAAGTGGATTTTTCTTTGGTTGTTAATATTAGAATAAAGAGTTGATAATAATTTTATTTTTAATTGAATAGTATGGATTAGGAATTGATTTCATATGGGATTTGATGATACTTGATTGTATAGTGATCTCAATTAGATTTTTTTTTGTCATTAACATTAGAGTAAATAGTTGACAATAATTGATAATAACTATTTTTAAATTGAATATATAGTGATGTCAAAATTGTTTAGGTATTAAGTTTAAATTTGGAATTTTTCAATGTTTTAAATAATCATTAAGTAATCTATGTTTTAAAGAAAATTTGCCTGCATAAAAACTATTTATTATATGTTAATCAATGGTGACACTATTGATAAATTTAACATTTATGTGGAAAATGACTTGTAATATTTTGATGACTTGAAAACTATTTGTTTGACTTTCTAGAAACTAAATGGACAAATAGCCCATGTATTTTATAAATAATAATCTCTAAATATAGTTTTTACATTATATAATCTGTAGACCCAATATATTATTGAGAGCATATTTTATTACCAGCATAACCATTGATGCAAGTACTAATATATTATATATATTAAAATATTTGTTAATAATATTAAACATATTATGGAAAATTGTTTTTAAGTTGTGTAAAATTCATTCTCTAATATGACATGGGATGGTCTCCATGGATTACTATGGAATGCACTCCAAGATATGTAGGGGAAGCGTACCAATAGCTGAAATAGTTCCAATAACTGTCACCTTCATACCATGTTGACCCCCCAAAACATTAAAAGAAAATTGTCAGTACATAAATAAAAAAATACTAGTAAATATTTATTTTAACACCAATACATGTTCACAAATGAATTAGTAGTTGAAATAAAAAAAGTAAAAAAAATAAACAACTACTGGTACATTTCCTATTTTAATACAAAACAACTTGCACAAATAATACACCTTTTTATTTTTTTTTAAACTTAATGTTTACATTTGCCACTTTATGCAAGTGGCTTAAAAGTACAAATGTACTCCAATTACAATTACATATGCACAACTATTGGTGCATTACATGACATAAAAACAATCAATTTTAGACTTCTAAGACACTCAAGTGTACATTCTACCAAATATCACTTCACAATTTCATGCATTATCTGCATTTGGTACCTCCATTTGCAAGAACTGGTGTAAGGCTCCCCAATATCCAAGAATTTGCATAAAATCATATTAAAAAAACCAAGTTTCATTCAAAGCACAGAAGAAAATTGAACAATTTGAAGCAATGGAGGACTGCATATTTAATATGACATGACCGACTGTTTCCCACAAAAATTCAAATTTGAAAATAGCTAGCTACCACAATCGAATGTATTGCACATTCGAACTATGTTATAAGACAAAATTTTACATGTCACTTTCACTACAATCCAATTCATTGCATATTCTTGAGCTCTGCAAATACCCTCGACACATTCCTTACTCAAGGGCACACATTCAGGTTGGTACACACAAAATAACTAAATTCCCTCTGTGCAATCAATGTTGAATGCTATAAATCTTTCAATTGAAATTATATTGTTTTCAATAAACCAATATTTCTTTCAATATAATTATTGTAAATAATAACTATATGACACAAGAGTCAGGTTGGAAGCTTCTTCATGGAGATGTTTTTAGAACACCTAGAAGCTTGGTTGGAAGCTTCTTCATGGAGATGTTCTTAGAACACCTAGAAGCTTGGTCATGCTGTTAGCATTAGTGGGCATAGGAGAACAACTTGCTAGACTCGTACTTCTTGTCATCCTAATGGCAATCATTGGCATGCTATACATTGGGTATGTGAATTTACTATTTTTGATAATGTTTGTTGATAATTATTAAACTTTGTCCTATTGCTACTTCCATGTCTAAGAAGTTATTTTAGGTACTAAATATCCTTAGCCAAGTCCCCATTGACTTTTGCAAAATAGTCACCAGAACACCTAACATTTAAGACAAATAAAATTGCATATGTAGGAGTACATCTTGGGATTTTGATGAACACGGGGCACAAGCAAACATACTGAATAATTGTTTAGAACAATAAATCCCCCAAAAAATCAAAGCATGATGTTTAATGTAGTAAGAAAGCACAAAACCTAAGGTCTTTCAGTGAAGTTGTTAATAATAGGCCAAGAGTAAAATGAAAATTGGCAGAGAGCCAGTGACAACAAGAGCCCTATGAAATATGGCATTCATTGATTAAGACGAGTTACTATTACAATCCATATGCTTAAAATTTGACAAGGACTAGCACATGGTAGACGTAGTCTAGGAAGTGATTGATGCAAAAATTGTGATATAAGTTGTGCAAGCCCTAGTAGGAAAACTGGGTGAAACTTGGCTCAAGATAAAGATTTGGAGGCATAGTCAAGCAAGAAATAGGTTGTGCAAGGATGACATCAAGTTTCAAAACAGTGCCATTAGGGTCATTGTATGACACTTTCCTTATTTCTGGACTCTCACCATGTGGAAACTGGAAAGTCTGAACTGTTTATGAAGCAGTGGTCCTGTCTGAAATCTCGAGATTATCTGTCAGCAGTGCCACTATAGGTTAGATTGCACAATCTGCCACGAGAAATATGGAGCTGATTTGTAATGCCCCCTCTTCAAAATTAGACCTAGACTAAACCCTCCAATCAATTTGGTAATTCCATTTTGGGAGTACAAATGGGATTTGATCAAATTGAATTTAAAGATTAATTATTTAAAAGTATCTGAATATTTTAGGACAAAGTGCAAGGTGACAGCAGTGATTGAGAATTGTATAAGACAAAGGGATTAAATAATATTACAAAATGAAACTATAATTAAGTTTATTAACCAAGGGGAATTTGAAGATTGACGACTCTTGGAGAAAACAATCTATTTAAGAGAGACCAAGCAAAGAGGAGGGAAGATTGAAAAACATTTATATAATTTTTACTCCTTGTGGAGCATGGAAAATTAGTTCAATTAACCTGCGGATGAAAACCCTTCAGGTATGGATTTGAATGACAAAACCCCACGATTTATTAAAGTAATTCCACACAGAGATCACCATTGTGCAGATCTGATTAAAGAAATATCTTTTAAGTTACAGATACATTTAAATATTTTATATTACGGCATTCACTGCTCATATTAACTAGCCCACACAGTTGTTATTTGCTTATTTGAGAAACGTTGGCCCGGAATTCTTCTGTTCTGAAAAATCTAGACACAGTGACTGAAATGGTGGAAAGATGAGCAGTCCTCTTGCTTCCATTTTGTGAATACATATCACCATGTATTTCATGACACAACATCTCTTCTCTTTAAAAAAAATGTACTCCTTAGTGTAGCACAAACCATTTTAAGGGTGGCTAGATCATTAGAACACATTCATTCATATATTTCACAAAAATGTATAACTGAAGTTGTCTTATTACATATGCACAATCTAGCATGAATTTGATTCTATATATTCTCTCTCTTTTTTAAAATTGTCCTACAACATAGATTGCAACAATCACAATCCTATTAGATTGTCATGTGGTTTCTATCATAAAATAGCTTAATAGCCATACTTATCAACACCTTTTATGTGTCCAAAATATTTTGTTGTTTATTTTTCATGTAACAAGTTTCTTTGTAGCTAACAAGTTTGTAGTAAATCTATAACTTCACAACATAATTCTATGTAGGATCAACACAAGTTTCTTCCCTTGGTGCAATTGTACATGGATGGAAGACACAACATGCTCTTTTTGTCATGGGAAAAAAAAATCTCTAAATATTATTAGTAGTTTAGCTCACACATCTACCAAATCATATATACTTGCTAAGTGGGGGGAAAATGTAATATCATAAATTCATGTCTTATAAACCTCTCATTTAGATCAATAAAAGTTAATTGTGCAATTTAATCATTAATTTAATTAAACATGCTTCTATATCTAATAAAGTAAGGTTTGCTCCTGATCCTGAAGCCCAATTTTCCCTTGATGAATGTGTTATGTGTAAACGTTTATGTGATGCACTAGCACCTCTAGCAATTATAGGATTGGACTAATCATTAGTTCATTACACTTCCTACATTTTGGTAATGTAATAATTTCACATTTTTATGTTTTCTCTAAGATTTCATTCATTCAAGCTCTATAGAAATTCTTTTTAAATTCTTTTTTTCTCTCTCTGATGTAAAGTTGAACATTGTCCTCTTGAAGCTCTTACCACCATATCGATTCTAACAATGAAGCTTTAGAGATTAGTATTCCTTTCTTGTGTCACTTGTGTGAAAGCAACTCTACCCCTAGATAATTTTTCTTTCATTGTTGGAAGACTAGTAATTTGTAACTTTGACATACTCTTTAAACCCATTGCATTGTCTTTTACTCATAGCATATAAATCTCTCTTGTGTCTCTTTCTATGTCAATTTCATCAATACCTATCTTGGTTGTCTAAGGAGGTGGAAAAACCAAAGTGGGGGTTCGAGTAAAGTAATCCCCTAAACAACCACCCCAACCTCTAACGTTGGTCTTTCATGTGTAGATATGGAAGGCATTCGACCTATGGAAGCTCTTAGAACTTTTTAGTTTTTAGGTGATCTCTCTCATTGTTTTGCCTTTCATTTCTTTATTTTGTGTATTTTAACACATAATCTTTAATATGATTTAATTATCACATTCTATTATTTTATATTGCATTGTCTTTTATTCGTAGCATATAAATATCTCTTGTGTCTCTTTTTGTGCCAATTTCATCAATATCTATCTTGGGTGTTTGTGGAGTTGGAAAAATAACGTGGGGGTTTGATTAACGTAAGCCCCTAAATAGCCACTCCAACCTCTCTCTTTGGTCTTTTATGTGTAGGTTTGGAAGGTGTTCGTGTAATGCCCCGCCATGAACCCTATAGGGAAACAACACATCTAGGCAACTAAAAGGTGAAATATATATATATATATATATAAAGGTTAAGTGCATTAATTATAATATTGCACGTTTAATTACACAAGCAGAAGTCTAACAATGACATCCTAAAGGGTTACCAATGAAGATTACTTTGAAACTAAACAACTAACAAAGGTTAATCCAAGTATCCATCTAATTAGGAAATTCAATTGCAATTAATAAAACCATTCTTATAAAATTGAATTCCATATTGAAAGATGTAAAGTGTTACAATATATTTATTTTCAATGAACCATTTACACATAAGAAGAAAGATAACTTAAATAGACATACATTCCATTGAATTAAGATTACAATATTCAATAATTACATGGCTTCCAATAATACAAATGAAATACATAGGTTACAATGCCAAGGTTACATAGTTTACTGATACAATGACCACATGGTCTCAATGTACAATAATCTTGAACATGAGCTAATACATGAGTCACAAGCCAAGAAACACCACCGAAGACGATCCTCGCATGAAGGTATGAACACAAATATCTGATGGGAAGTGGAACTACCACCCGACCATGTGATCCCAAAGTGGAACCACCCCATCGTGCTGGGAGATAGCAGAAGACCCTCAAGCAAGCAAGATAAGACAAGTACAACAGTATAACATGACTCCACAAACCCATGTGACTCAACTCACATACACTAGTGACTCTAAGGAGAGAGTGTCATCGCATGGCTTAAGGTGGTTACCCTAGGTAGGCCTCCATAGGTCCTGGCCCCCATCCTGGGTTATCCTGGTAATCTCTCCTGAACCCTCGGCTCCATCTAAGCATCATGTGGACCCTACCAATCCCTTCATGAAGACAAGGTGGTAGGTTTGCCATTCCAGGCCTTCTCACCACATCATGAGTCTATACAAGCACTCAACCATGTGCGAGGCACATTATCTTAGTTTAATATTTTAGCTACCCACCCCCTAATCAATTATTAGGTTATCATTTCTTAGCTGACTTTCGAGGGGTTATCCTACCATCCACTTTGGGCGCAGCCCCCGCTCGAAAGCCACTCTCTCTCATAGGATACTAACAGGAATGGTCTCTCTACGAAAACTCTATGGTGAAACTGACAGCCATAACTAATCCTGACAGAACTATAGGTGAAGGATACACAAAATCATAAACCCAGGATTGACCATTTGGAATAAAACACACAATGGCTCACATCAACAGTGTTACACAACAACACCTAACCAAGGGGTATAACAACCGTTACAACATGATAACAACTCAAAATCAGATTTTTAACAAAATATGCTTTTACCTGAAAACTACCATTTATTCTAAAGATCCTATAATAGGCAATCTTACACTTGAAATTCATTGAAAAGATAAAGTTACACTTACATTTTTAGATGAGTTCTACATAGAATTGGACAATTATAATAAAGGTTCATTAAACGTAGCTGTCTTTTAATAGCCATCGAATTTTCGAAACATGAAGCTATTTGTGTCATGTTAGGCATATTTGAGACTCTTTACTTGTTTTATGAGCTCTTTCCGTCTCTCTTTGTTTGTATCATGTGGCAGATGAGCTCTGAGCTTACCACAGAGGACAAGTGTCTTTCATGACTGTCACCAGTTTAGTTGTTTGCCGCAGCTTGGCCTTCACCACTTTTGGGTTTATGGCTGCATTGTACACGGTGTTGGCGCATTGTATCTTCCCACCATACTCCTATATACCATGCAATAATTTCGCTTCTTCTATATAACCTTAAAAACTCCTTGTAATCATAATGAATGTGTAGTTAGTGTCTAACTATGTTATGATGGCCTTCGTGTTCCTTTTCCACGATTTTGAAATGAAATTTTCAAACACGCATTCTCTAAATATTATCTAGATTAATTAACTAAAGCATGTATCTAAATGAAATTGGATGTTGTTGAAATGATGTGGATTAGATCAAACGATGTGAAAAGAAACAATTCTTTGTATGCTTTCTCAAACATGTCTTGATAGTTTTCTGCATCTATTTGTCTAGCTTTTTTATCGAGTGTTTTTCCTTCTATTTCTGGATCGTTCAACATCTATGCTTGCGGAAACTTCAAATGTTGAGCTGTGCTCCCTTTGTCTTAGTCATGTTAAGCATGCTCGAAGTTGAGATCTTCTCCCCTGTTTAGTTAGTTTGCTTATGTTTTCTTTTCCGGATAGTTCTTCCCTTTCTAGTATGTATTTATGTAATTCCCATTTTTCACTTAATATTTATATATATACACTAAATGCCTTTTGCCAAAACAAACAAACATCTATGCATAATATTTTTTGTTAAGGGTTTGATTTCTATTTGTAATAATGTCAAACCCATTTTGGGCATACATGTTAATTTAGAAAAGAATTTTGAAGACACTAAATTGGACCATGGGTTTGAAACTTCTTTGTGAAAGGAATCTAGGTAAGGTAAATACTTCTTATACAAATCTCTAAGGAGAGTATGCAAAGAAAATATTATCTAAGTAATTTCAAGAGAAGATTTTTTTTTATAAATTCCAATCCCAAAAATAGATAATAAACAATATATTATGAGAAAGTCCTTTGTGAAAGAAATATTAAACCTCTAAACATCAATCCAATTTATTCACAACAATCATATGATTGCAATATAATTACAAGCTTAATCCTTCATAAGAGACCAACACCAAGTGTAAAAACATTCCTGTAACATAATGTTCAAGAAATACACATGATACTATCACCATCTAGACCACTAACTAAATATAACAACCTAAAAAAAAATATAGTACAAAACCAACAAAGAAAACCATGTCTTAACTATGGTGCACAAATCTATATGTAATATCTAGTGCCCCTCTCCATGATGTTTTAATGAGGTAATATCACTTTGGAGACATTATCTTCATTCAAAGATCCTCTATGATATATCATAAATTGTGTCGTAAGTTTGTCAATATACATAGACTACTTTATAACCTTCTTTACACATGTTCATCTATATATCATAAAATTGAAATAGAATCTCTTATGCATATTATAATATTGTACATTCTCTTATACACTTTACATAGCATAGATGCACTTTTACACATCCCAAGACATATTACACATGGTGATTTGTCCCATCTCAAAGGTTTAATCCCTTATACATGATAATATTAAAAATTAAATGCATGTTAATTAATAAATCGACCATCAAGAAAGAATGGTTTACAAAATCCAACCCAAAATTTCCCCACTTATTATATATTTTACAGAAGAAAAAGCAAAATTGAACAAGCAATGATTTATTTGATATTGGTCATGAATAGATTCACTACACCATATAAAATCATTTAATCTTATTTTAATTTAATCATGCATTTATAACATTCACCAAAGTGTCAAACTTTTCTATCACAAGCCTCCCATCTTCCACCATCTCAGGAATAACATAACATTGAACATCAATGTGCTTTGCTTTTGCATAAAAAAAAGTCATGTTTTTGGAAACTAATGATATTGTTTTAATATAATCATGATTAAGTTCCACGTACTCTACTTTATAGTGGAAACATTAGCCATAATTTACCTTTTAATTGTCCAAGTTACTATAACATTAAATAGGGTACACATTTTCTAGTAGAAATTATTTATCAACATCTTAAATTTAATCTAATTCTTGAAACCTTTAAATCTATACTAAGTTGTCTAGTTGATGCAAAGCATCACTATCATTACTTCATGAAGTATTTGAGTTTCTTATTATAAAAATATAGTACTCTATTAAAGTTAATCTTTATCATAAATTATTTGAGTGTCTTTTACTATAGAAAAAAAGTTAAATTTCCTAGAACTATTAAATATTTGAACACTCTCAAGGTTGTGGTTGATATATAAAGGATGGAATCATTGTGGAGAGAAATAGAGAAGTATGTGTTGTATGAGGTATATGTGTAGCAATTCAATGGTCCAAAAGTGTTACAGATCAATGATAAAGACAATTTCAAACTTGTTTTGAATTGTGAACTATGATCAACATTTCAGTGGATATGGTTCTAAATAGTTTAACTCTATTTATGTCTTTGCATATGAAGCATTATATCTATCTTTCAAGGGGATACAACTTTGCACATTGCAGCTTGGAATAAATATGACCTTTGAATTTTTTTTAGGTGGTTTATGCTTATTTGTCTTTAATCTATTTTTCTTTTATTCTATCAAAGTCGACTACAACAATGTTTGAAATAATTTTTTTTTGTTTCACCTAACTGATAATGATGAATTTTTTATTTATTTATAATTAACTATATATATTTTATGATTTATAGAAGGTGGCTTTATATTCGAATAAATTTTTTTTCAGTTATTGGAAAGAGTATGGAGAATAGTATAAATAATCTAGTAGTTAATTTTATAGTTGTCTTGGGTGATGTGAAAGATATGTGTATATAGAAATTAAAAAATAGTAAATACAACTTAAGTATATGTGTTTTGTAAAAAAATAAAATAAAGAAAAATAATAGATAACTTTAAAAATATTTTAAAGGAAAGAAAAATATATCCTTTTCTTTTAGCTTTAAAGGAAAGAAAAATATATCCTTTTCTTTTAGCAGGATCTGGAACCCAAAAAATAACGCTACCTAGAGGAATAATCATCACAAAACCAACAGCCCAACCACAACCGAGACTAAAAAGGACTAGCCTCTAAAACAAACATAAGGGTTTTACTAAGGCTCCCTTAACCTTCATCTGACAACATGGGTTTTCTAGGCACCCATAACCTTCAAAGACACTAGACTACAATAGGTAGCCATACATTCAAGATCAAGACTCAGAGGGTTTTGAACGACTCCCCTAACCAGCAACCTGGGTTTTGAACTAGCCCCCAAAACTAGCAGAGAAGGGTTTTCCTAGGCTCCCTTAACCTGCAACATAGATATCAGGTTGCCAAAAACAAAACCTATCCTTAACCAAAAACCAAAACAACAAGTGGCCAGGCTGGGCCCTTGAAAACTACTAGCATCTAGCTTGCTTGTGGGTTTTACAAGGCTCCCACAACTTGAACCAGACATCAATAAAATAAAATAAAAATAACAACCAAGAGGGGGATTTTGAAAGGCTTCTCGAAACTTCACAGTGGGTTTTAAAGTGGCTCCCATAACCAGCAGTAGGGTACCCGTCACCACCCAACATCTGATTAGCACTTGCTTTCCAGCATGAAAACCTCTCCACCTCAATAAGAAAGGAAACCACCTCAATACGAGCTGGAGTGAAAGAGACCAAGTATAGGGAAAGTGAAGTAGATGACCCCAAAACAAAGACTAGTAGCCAACAAATATTCACATGATGCTTAGCTAGAAAGAAGGGTTTTGAAAAGGCTCCCAAAACCTTGAATAGAAACAGAGGCCAGTACCAAAAGGACTCTATGCCAATAAGTTTCACCAAAGTCTCCACCTCTAAAGGAGAAGAGGGAAAGAAACCCATCAGCAAAGAGACAATAACAAGAGCACATCCAACCTCGAACAGAAAGGTATCCAATACCCCCATCAGGATCCATCCCACCAAATTCCACCCACAACTCTTCCCCTCTATAGAAGAGTGGTCCACCTCAATAAGACAGAGAGAGATAAAAGGAAGAAAGACAACCAGTGGAACACCAGAGAATCTTTTGAAAATAATAGATCCATAAAAGCACTCACAATCTGCAAGAGAAAACTTAGAAATATCACACCAAAAAGATGTAGGGACCTCCTAGATAGAGTTCCCCAGCCACACCAGATCATTCCGAAAGGCCAAAACACAACCCATGGGGAGAAAGGACTGTAGAAAAAAAAAACCTCCACCTGGATCCCAAACATCCCCTTCACACCAAGGCACAACCAGGATAGCACAAACTATGAACAAAGCCACTGTAGCCACCACCAAAACTTTCTTGCGAAGCAACATGACTAGCAAAAGGATCTCCACCTCATAGGCCGACCAGGTCTAGAAGAAAGCTCAACCCAGATCCAGATCCCAGCTCCCGTAGATCCAATGGCCTCCATTGCCAACACAGAAAGGAAGAGTAGCAATGGGGTAAGGGCAAATATCCCCAACACCATCCACACTCTAAGTCGCACCCACAATGCCCACGACAAAAAGCATCAATGGGAAAAATATTCTGCCATCAGCCAAATAGGGCAATGGGGAGCAGAGTCAGGACACATCCCTCCCAACGACCAGAAGAAACGAAAGTGTCCAGATCACTGGAAAAAATGTTGACCTCCACCAAGACCCAAACCCCACCAGGATCGACCACCTCCTCATCTCCATCATCTCCTTCCTTCGCTGCATCTTCTCCTCCATTGGCTACCCCTGAAACCTTAGCTCCAGCGATGCTTCCCACTTCCCGCATCTTCTCCATTTTTTTGTCTCTACTTTTGAATTATGTTATAAATGTTTTAAATATTAAAATGTAGAAAATAATAAAATTTAATTAATCTAAAACCTATTTTAAATCCACATACCTAATCTTATTAGTTTCTATAATATAAATTCAATTTCTTTAAAAAAGATATTATTTCATATTAATAATTTGTCTTATCACAAATATAAAAGGTGAACATGATAAATACCTTGTTTTCCCCATGAAATGTGAGGGATTGTTGAAAGGTTTTAGTGTTCAACAAATATAAGTTTTATTTTATATAATAATATGTTGTTTTTATAACAACAAATAATATTTTGTATCAATATCTTTTTTTGGATCCTTCTGCAGAATAAAATCCCCACCACTGATAATATGTACAAAAGAGGCTTCCATCTCCCCAATAGGTGTTACCTTTTCCTAAATGAAGAAGAGAATGTTAACCATATCTCCTTTCTCTATTCCTTCTCCCATTCTATTTGGTCACAGATCTTGTATTTATGGAATTTGAACTAGGTCTTTCTTGCTTCTATTCAAGAGTGCTTCATTGGTTGGAGATGCCTCTCCATGAAAAATTCTATCAAACAATTATGGGATTTAATTCTTCCTCATGTGGTATGGTGAATTTGGAAATAGAGGAACAACAAAATATTCAGAGACTCCTACTCCTCTCTTGAAATGGTTTTTACTAAAATCAAGTGGGCCATTTTGGAAAATCTAAAAGATGATGGTAAGCCTCTTCTTTTTAGCAACAAGGATGAATTGGAACTGTTAAACAATTAGAATGTTTCTACCTCTTTAGACAGGAATGAAAAGAAGGATAAGAGAGATAGTAGTAAGTGGTCTTTTCCTCTGACTGGTTGGATCAAAGTTAATTTTGATGGGGTGGCCAAGGGGAACCCAGGTTCGATTGGGTGTGGGGGACTGATAAGAAATGAAGCTGGCTATTGTATTGTGGTGTTGGCTCTCCCCTTGGGATCTTAGACCAACCATCTAGCCGAAGCCATGGCATCTTACCAAGCTCTTGCCCTTGCTAAATCTTTTTGATTTAATAATTTTTGGCTCGAGGGAGATTCAAATAACATTGTAAAATGCCTAAAGGGTCTTTCCCCCCCACCATGGACCATCAAAAATATTATTGTAAAGCAGAAAATCAAACCCTAGGTGTTCTCCCCCACTCCAAGGAGAAGGGGGGTCACTAGGATTGATGGTTTTCACTTAGGAGGGACTTTACATTCAAAAGAGGGGTTGAAACCCATAAGATCCAATCCCACACAATGCAAGATTGGATTCTAAATGAGTTTCAAGGGTTGTGACATCAAGGATACCCTCTTTTGTAAAGATTGTAGATAGAAAGATTGAGCTAAGAATGCATGTAAAGTGAGAAAGATTCACTTATAAATAGAGATAGGAATATAGGATGAAGCTGCGGACCTGGAATTAGCAGTAAAATGTCGAGATGATGCTGTTCTGCAAATTTGGGCGAAAGTTGATGGGACGATGGTGCTCGGCGTGCACACGGTCCTCCGAAAAATCCACGAAACGAAGGGGGATCTGTTCGTCTCTGCACAAGGATTCCATATCTTCAATTACAGCCGCGTACCTGCAACCTTGTTGTAAGAATGTTTGTATTCTTACATGCAAAGGTGTAAATGTTGTTGTATGTTGTATGTTGTATGTGGTATGTGATCTCCTCTTCAATGGTTGAATCCTTGTCTTGAATTCAACACCTAGCCTTGAATGGAAACTTAGAATGATCAATTGCTTGAAGGAATGCTTGAATTCTTGAATGCTTGAATATCGTTTCCGCCTTTTTTTCATCTTCTCAAAATGGGAGAGGAAATGTAGTTTATATACTTGCCAATTAGGGTTGATAGACTGATTTTTCCGACCTTAGGCCGACCTGGGAAGATTATTTTCCAATTTGCAAACTTAAAGACCCGAAGCCCCAAAAGAGACCGGGCCCAAAAATAGGGCCAGGGACCAGGGCACTGGGCGCCATGGTTCTGGGGGACCAGGGCGCTAGGCGCCCTCGTCCTGAAGGACCAGGGCGCTGGGCACCATGGTCCCACCTCCAGGGACAACAGGGTGCAAGGAGGATCAAGCCAGGGTGCTGAAAAATGCAGTTTTTGATGTCATGAACAAGTTTCGGGGTCTCCATTCAGGTTCAGTGTTGCGTTGCCATCGTGAAGACCCAAATGTAGTCGAAATTGCAAGTGTCACAATTTTAGGATGCTACATTTAGCCCCCACTTTAGCGGGAGTATAAGCGTACGCCCATACTTCTGGTAAAGTACAAGGAAACAACATTGAAAGACTTTCACCACGTCAAGAAGGCAAGATATACCAAGCCCCCAGTGGACTAAGGATCTTACGAATTCGATTGACAAAGTAAAAGGGAAGATCACGAGGGAGAACCATGACTGTTAGTAGTAAGGTTCCCTCACTATGAGTCATGCCAGAGAAATACCAAAATTTTTCAAGGCAAAGCTAAGTTTGTCAAGAAATTTTCAAGTATCTTGAAGAGATATGAATAGGGTGTATGCACCCCTACGTTAAAGCGATCGTACATGCCTCATCGGGGGTGATTGCTTTAAGGTAGTGATACATATAGGAAATGAGAAGGAAAGGAGTACGTTATCACAAGGATTTAGCCCCCAAGTGTGAGATAAGCCCAATGATAATAGACACAAAACACAAAGCACAAGGTGACTTCGCTTTCCTTGGGGTCAGTATGCTGTATGATTATTCATGTGTATATCACATGTATGTATGCATAATTGTTCTTCATTCCCCAATCAAGGAAGGTCACCTAGAAGAAGGGAACACATGTGTCTTTTGAGTCAACATGAGAGAGACCAAAAGAGATCTCAATGCTTTGCATCGTCCTCAAGTAGACAACACTAAGGACAAAAAATAGAAGAATGGGAATAACACATAGAAGAAGTAACAAAAGAGAGGAGAAAAGAGTCTGCTATGCTAATGAAACTAGTCTAGCACGTCATCTACCCCCCGATCTTGTTGATCAATGTTTCGGGGAGGTAGGGAACACGCTAGAGGAGGAACATCCAACACAGCAGATGGAGCTATCACAAGATCCAAACAAGGGCTATGTTCATGTTCCAAGCCACGTTGTTCTTGTCTAGGAGCTAGGATAAGTGCTTTAGAAAATTCGTTAGATAAATGGTTATCAACATCAACAGATTCATATTCACTATTAAAATGAAAAGAAGTAACATTTTCATCATGAATAACATTTTCATCTATATCATCATCAAGATTTATAAAAATAGGATCTTTAACTTGCACAGGATCAAGACCATCATGCATCTTATGTTTAGGAGATTTTGGCTCAATTTCTGTTTGAGGAGAAAATGGAATAATGCTAGCTGAAGGTGTTTTTGGGAATTGCAAAGTTTGAGAAGCAGCTGCCTGAGCTCTAAGACGACGCTTCCGTCGGCATTCACGTGTAGAACGATTTTGTCTAGTCTTAGTAGGAAGTTGAGAAGATTGAGGAGGAGGAATATTCTCATCCTTATCACTTGGGTGTTTAGGTTGTGGTCTCTTAGGTTGGATAATAGGAGAAGAAGAAGTTCTCTTCTCTCTATAAAAAGAAGGAGGAGGAACTGCTCCATATAAAGGAAGAGTATTTGGTTTAGGAAGGAGACCAAGTCCATCATGACGAGGAGGTATAGGTCTACTTTTAGGAAGTTTATTAGGCATAGACATAGTCACATCCATAGGGATGGGTTGGGAATCTTCTTGAGGAAAGACATTAGTTTTATCTTTCAAAGGAAGAACTTCCTTCTCAAGAATGATAGGAATATCAAGTTTGGGTGTTCTAGGTTCACTTAGAGATAGGATCATATCTTTTTTCCACTTTTGATAAGATTTGAAAAGATGATTACTTCGTGGAGGAAGAGATTGGAATTGTTTAGGCCAAAAGTAATCAATAGGAACGCTAGAAGTTCTTTCAGCTGGTTTAAAGAGACTATGATTGACAGTAAGAACTTCACCATTATGGGGAAATTTCAAACACTTATGAATAGGAGAAGCAATAGCTTTCATGGAAGATAGCCAAGGATAGCCTAGCGTCACACGAAATTGTTTGGACGATGGAATAATAGCAAAGCTCACATCAAGGGATTTGTTATGGACCTCAATAGGTAATGTAATAGAACCAATTTTAGGAGAAGAAAATGCATCAAATAGTTTCACAACCACATTTGTTTCATCATAGATCACTTGATTCAATTGCAAAATAAAAAGAAATTCTTCAGTAATGATATTAACCATGCAAGAAGGATCAATAAGCACTCCACGGCAAGGTGTATTCTTGACTTTTGCAACTATGTATAAAGGACCATCAGGTGCCCTGATAGTTTCACTAGAATCAAATGTGATGGAAGGTTCTTTAGGGTTTTCTTGCTGCTCTACAAAGTTGATCACATTCGGAGTCATAGACACAAGACCATCAGATGAGAAAGAGGAATCATTAGTCTCAATCACATTAGAGGTATGAGAAGGTAATGGATCCGTAAAAATCTTAAGATTTTGGTTAGGAAGAGCTACAGATGTATTGCCTTTATCATTTACACCAGAAACAGAGATAGTATTATTATCAATCAAATCTTGAATTTTACCCTTTAAAGCAAAACATTTTTCAGTATCATGCCCAGGTTGACGATGAAATTGACAAAAAGATTTGTTATCAAAATAGGGTGAATTAATCTTTGCAGGATCTATTTGCCTTATAGGAGGAAGAGTAAGCACATTTTGTTCCAATAATTTATTCATAATACTATGCAATGATTGGAGTAAACTTTCTCTCTTTCTTGAAAAACTTAGAAATAGGAGGCACACCTGATGCTGCATTCACATTGTTGTTGATGATGTTTTCATTGAATTTAATTGACTCTCTGTTCGGTTTAAACTTCCCAAATGGTTGTTGACTACTATCACCCTTATCACTCGGAACCATAGGATTTGCTTGTTCCATTTGACTCACAATCAGTTGATAATTGTGAAGAGTTGCACACAACTGTTGGAAAGAAGTAAACTCAGAAAACAAAAGTTTTTCTCTAATATCTTTTTGTAAATTAGAAATAAAGATTCTTTGAATATCATTGTCAGGGACTGGAAAAGAAATTTGAGCATACAAATGCTTATATCTACCAATGAAATCAGTCACTTTTTCTTTAACACCTTGTTTACAATGCATTAAATCAATCAAAGTAACTTTAGGACTTATATTGTTTTGAAATTGTTGAATGAAAGCATTTGCAGTTTGTTCGAAAGATGTAATAGAATAGGAAGGAAACGAGAAATACCATTGTAGGGCTTTATCTCTTAATGTTCTAGTAAATAGTTTTGCAAGCAACCTTTGGTCATAAGCAAAATCAGTACATATTGTTTGAAAGGTCTTAACATGTGTTAGAGGATCACCCTTACCATTATAAAGCTCCAAATGCGGAATTTCAACATGTTTAGGGGGAATAGCTCGAACAATGTCAAGAGAAAGTGGGCTCGCAACATCAAATGTGGGCACACTAAACTTAGATTGATTCATAGAGGCAATTTGTTGCTGTAAAGAAGAGACAGTTTGTGCAAGATTGTTAATGGTCGCTTTAGTCGAAGATTTCATATTAGACGTGTTAGATTGAGATGGAGGTGTTATGTTATTGAAAGAAGGTAGAGAGTAAGGTGGTGGGACACTATGATAGTTAGTCATAGGAGATGATTGGAAAGGAGGAACACTACAAGGAGGAATGGAATGATTAAATGAATTGCCCCCTTGCGCCAGGTTCATTTGCGGAGATGAAATAGGAACACTTACTGAAGGAATGAATGAAGAAGTCGGATTAAATGAAGGAAGAGGGTTAATTTAAGAAGAAGGATTGCCCCCATGACTGGTGATCATAGGTGGAATGTCTTGTATTGAAGTAGCCATTATGTTTGATGTGAAAGTAGGTATACTAGCAATAGAAGTTGTCAAAGGGATAGAATGATTGTCTTGAGTAGGAGGTTGTGTATAACCCAAAGTTTCAACACAACTCTTCATAGGCATCACATTCAAATCCACAATGTGTGCAATACCACGCAAAATATCAATTCCATTCTTATCACTTTGAAGCATACGTTTTAGACCCTCAATTAAAGGAAGAGCTTGACTATCGGGGTATTCTTGAGACATCCATTGTCGAAAATCGTCAAATTGGTTATCCAATTTCGAAAGTTGTTCTTCAGAAACCTCATGGAGAGCTTCTTCATCATTAAGAGGATTAGAGGAATTACCCATGTCCTCGTTAAAAAGGCCATTCAAATTAGGTTCCATCTCCTCAATAATTAAACCTTGGAAAGACTTAATTCTAAGGCTTCGTCTAACGGGAATAGTGTAAGTAGGAATTTTTAGAGGTAGCAAATTTCAGTAAAATTAGCCAATCTCCTAGATTTAAGCTGTTAAATACAATCAAGACAATCTCCCGAAATTTCAGAAAAAATGTCCGGGACCGTGGCGAATGGAGTGCACACGGTCCTCGCAACTTTTTTTGAAATTTTCAGGGATGAAAGTTATGATGATTTTAGAGCTAATCTGAAAAAATTGAGTGATTTTACGATCTGTAGATAGGCCAAATTAAAGTTGTAATCTCAAAATTGAACCCTACCAAGATTGTTGAATAATGCAAAATTTTAATTTTGAAGAAGAGAGGGAAACTGAAAATTTGAATTTTATGATTTTATAGGGAATACTAAAAGCAATGCAGGTTTTGAAATTTAAAAATTGACTCAATTTCACGCAAAATTCAATTTTGAAAGTGGAAATCAAGGTTGTTACAATTAAACATTTAATTTCAAAAGTCACAAATTGCAAAAATTTGAATAAAGCACTGAAATTTTGAATGAATGCCAACACACTTTTCAGATTTAGGATAGTAAGAAGCACAATTTTGACATGAATTTCAATTTCAACAATTTTTGAATGAGTAGAAGCCTTAATCCAAGCAATCCTTAGACCAACTTTGACTGTAATTTTGAAAGTGTTAGAATTAATGAAATTAGCCAAAATTCTGAATTTTAGCAGAAAAATACAGTAAGATCTAACTCCCAAAATTTCGGAAAAAATGTCGAGGACAATGGCGCCCGGGGTGCACATGGTCCTCGCAACTTTTTTCCAAATTTTCAGGGATGAGAGATTATGATTTTGTTGCGGAATCCAAAGTTACAGCCGATTTGGAGGTGTTTTAATCAGTGAAATCATCAGTCAAAGGCTGAATCAAGAGGGTTTTAAAAATTAGGGTTTTGACACTTAACCACTTAATTTTCAAAATTAAAGCACATATATGATTTGACAATTTGCAGTAGAAGGGTAGATCTGAAACAAGCATTAACAATTAAACATTTCGCAAGCTCAATTATTAGAAAGAAAATTTAGGGTTTTGTGCAATTAACCTCTAAAATTTGCAAAAGATCAAACATGAAAATGTAATTAAGGAAGCAAATTTTCAGATCTAACCATCAATAGTCAGAAAGGATGTTCACGTCGGGTTCACCAAAATGTAAAGCGGAAAATCGAACCCTAGGTGTTCTCCCCCACTCCAAGGAGAAGGGGGGTCACTAGGATTGACGGTTTTCACTTAGGAGGGACTTTACATTCAAAAGAGGGGTTGAAACCCACAAGATCCAATCCCACACAATGGAGGATTGGATTCTAAATGAGTTTCAAGGGTTGTGACATCAAGGATACCCTCTTTTGTAAAGATTGTAGATAGAAAGATTGAGCTAGGAATGCATGTAAAGTGAGAAAGATTCACTTATAAACAGAGATAGGAATATAGGATGAAGCTGCGGACTTGGAATTAGCAGTAAAATGTTGAGATGATGTTGTTTTGCAAATTCGGGTGAAAGTTGACGGGACGATGGCGCCCGACGTGCACACGGTCCTCTGAAAAATCCACGAAACGAAGGGGGATCTGTTCGTCTCTGCACAAGGATTCCAGATCTTCAATTACAGTCGCGTACCTGCAACCTTGTTGTAAGAATGTTTGTATTCTTACATGCGAAGGTGTAAATGTTGTTGTATGTTGTATGTTGTATGTGGTATGTGATCTCCTCTTCAATGGTTGAATCCTTGTCTTGAATGCAACACCTAGCCTTGAATGGAGACTTAGAATGATCAATTACTTGAAGGAATGCTTGAATGCTTGAATGCTTGAATGCTTGAATATCGTTTCCGCCTTTTTTTCATCTTCTCAAAATGGGAGAGGAAATGTAGTTTATATACTTGCCAATTAGGGTTGATAGACTGATTTTTCCGACCTTAGGCCGACCTGGGAAGATTATTTTCCAATTTGCAAACTTAAAGACCCGAAGCCCCAAAAGAGACAGGGCCCAAAAATAGGGCCAGGGACTAGGGCACTGGGCGCCATGGTCCTGGGGGACCAGGGCGCTGGGCGCCATGGTCCCACCTCCAGGGATAGTAGGGTGCAAGGAGGATCAGGCCAGGGTGCTGAAAAATGCAGTTTTTGATGTCATGAACAAGTTTTGGGGTCTCCATTCAGGTTCAGTGTTGCATCGCCATCGTGAAGATCCAAATGCAGTTGAAATTGCAAGTGTCACAATTTTAGGACGCTACAATTATATATCAAGCCAAGGAGATAATTAAGTCCTTCGAGCGATGTATTATCTCACATAGTTATAGAGAGACCAATGCCAAGACAGACTGGGCTGCCAACATGGTTGCCTGTGCCAATCAAATGATTAGCTAGAGAGGTAAGCTAGATATTCCTCATGAGGCCTATTCCATCCCCATTTATGATATAGTGCATGGAAAAGAGGGAGTGATAAGTGATGAGTACAACGTACTTATCAATCAAAGTTGCCATAATGAATCAGAAAGAGTGGCACCTGAAGGACAACTTGGCGTTTAATGCAGACAAGACCTTGCATGCTTTCTAGGTGCTCGTTTCTTTTTCAAGGGTTTCTATGGTCTTCACTTTGGCCTCTATTTTTGCCTTGTTCTACATTGTGAAGGGTGTGAAAAATTATGTCCTTGATGCTATGGGAGGAAATAGGAAAAGGATTGAGCCACTTACCTATGATGAATGGAAGAAGTCAAAAGAATGGGCCATCTTGGAAACTACTAAAATGATGAGGTATATGGAGAGAATTCTAGGCAAAAAACCTACTGTTACCAGATTATTCAAGAAGAATTGGAAGGACGGAAAAATCACTATAGGCGGGAGAAAGGTGGAAATTGATGAAGGAATTATTACTAAAGTTACTAGGATGCCAATGGAGGGCAGGAAATTCTACAGGGATAGAAAGCTCACATAGGATGCTATTAAGCGATTCCCGAAGGAAGACTTTGAGAAAGCCAAATTGGTGAAATCTAGCAAGACCTACTACTCGTTGAAGGTGATTAAAAAGGTATGGAGATGGGTTTTGTTTACTGTGATGCAATATGTCACTCTTGATGGTAGCTACTCTCATGTCTATGGATATCATTTTGTGCTCTTAAATCACTTCCGCCATAAAGATATGGTGTCAAATCCTTTCTACCTATATAGTTCCTTAAACACTAGTATAAAGGATTTTAGGGCTAACCCGGATAGAAATCCAACCATGCATGAAGGGTTAATGTTTCTTTTATACAACCATGTCAAGGCCTCCTTTGCTCAACACTCCATCACTAAGCTTTCGAACTCAGAAGAGGAGTATGAAAACTTAGATGACAACAAAGATGAGGGGTTAGATATAGAGTTGGAAGATTATTTTAATAGGGATACGTCTGCTAAAGGAACCGGAAGGGGGAAGGATAAAGATATGGCTTTTGGGTTGGGTAGAAAGACTGCTAGTAAAGGGGTTAAAAGAAATAGGAATAAGGTGCAGGATGAGGATAGTTGGTTTGAAGATGATGATGAGGATGATGATGGTATGGAGACTGAAAGTGAAAATTCTACCCCACCACTGAAGAAGAAAACCAAGTGTAGTCCTGTTATTATTGAAATCAGCCCAAAGAAGGAGGATGGTACCTCAAAGACCCATTCTACTCCTTTGGACCCTAATAGACAGACTTGAGGTGTTGAGAAAGAAGGAAAGAAGATGGTGAAAGGTGAGACTCTACCTCCTAATGACAAATTCACAGTTGTCGATGTGGAGACCCTGGAGAATAATGTCGTCTTTCCATAATTCAACAAAGATAGTAGCGACTCTCTTATTGCCATGCTTCATACTGCAAAGAATGGGGTGATGGAGTTATATAAGATTATAGAATGGGTCTACTCGGAGATTGAAAGTTTGAAGACTAAACAGGTGGACTCTTCTAGGAAAGTGGACATTTTAGAAGCTGTCGGGACAGGTAATTTCAGTTCCTTGCCTAATTATTTGAATGAATTAACCAAAGCCATCAGTGATGCAGAGGCTATTAGAGGATCTTATGGCTCTCAATTTAAGGATACGGAGGCTAGGTTCAATTAGCTAGAAAAGAGGGTTTTCAGCCATGAGAATACCCTGAAGAAAATTGGAAAAAAAAGCCAAAAAATTCTGAAAGTCTTAGTCGATAACTTCAGTGTGATGATTAGTAAACTAGAACAAATTCAGCTAGAAAAGAACACGATAGATATTGCTGAGGATAAGGTGTTGACCCTTGAGGGTGTGGCTACTAGACATGGTAAAATAACCCAGGTGAGTACGAGGAAGATGACTCAGCAAGCTAAGTAATGGGATGATCTTAGGAGTGTTATTGCCTCAATGGTCCAATTGGAGAAAGAAGCAGTGGATTTTCTCAATAATTTTTCTTATTTGTGTTGTTTTCTACTTTTGGTTGTCCCTTAGGTGTTACTGTGTTGTTCTTTTGTCACTTTTAGTGCTGTTGTAGGGTTTTTGTTTCTGCCAACTATTTTCGTTTCTTGTTATGTTTTATCTATTTTCTAACTTGTTGTAAAGGGTTTTGTGGCCCCTTCAAAACCTGCTTTTCACTTAATCAAAAACAAATAATATTTTGTGTTCAACTATTGGTCCTTTTGTGTTGGATATAAAAGTTAGAGATAACAGACATTTGTGATTACTAATAGGTATTTGGTCCATTTAACTTGCATATAAGTTACATTTTACATTAAAATATGATATACTAATTACAAATGACTTTTTTCTATTCAACTACTAAGTATTTATAGATTAATTTTTGGTTGAATATTTAAAAAGTCAATTTTTGGACACTTCACACTAGACATGTTATTTTCATGAGTTGCATGATGAGTCATGCTTTCAAACCTTAGTTGTAGATAGCTAAGTGTCCATTTTACTTTTCTAAAAAGAAACAGAGGCTTTATGATATTCCAAGTGATGGCTACATGTTGACAAAATTTGCCCTCACGTCTATTGGTCCCTCTCCCCTATATATTTAAAAAATATATATACTAGTTATATGCTACTTATACAACATTTAATTTTTCCCAACTAATCTTATACAAAATAAATTTATCAATCTATTTAAATTTTTTTAATATAAATGTAAATTCTTTCTTATTTTATAAATAAATTTTCATACCTTTTATATAAAAATATTTTATTATTTTAAATATATTAATAACATAAAAATATGCACGCTCTTTTATGCCATTGGAACTAGATGGTCAATTTGCTACTGCAAGTGCCTATGGTGAACAAGCATGCACGTAAGAAGGAGGCGAAAACACCTTTGGATGTTGCAAGAGAAGTCACCAAGTATTACCAATCTTTCGGGATTATAAAATACTTGAGAGGTGTTCCAACAAAACACAATCCATTCATGTATTGTGCACAACAAGTGAGCCATGAAAAACACTTGAACACGATGCAAATGGTTAAGAAAGCCTTTGAAGAAAGACACAATTTAAAACGTGTTTCTGCAACTTCACCACACACTATCTTTTCTCTCCATTGCATTATATGTAACTCTTCAGAATCATATAACTATGGCCCTATATCTACCCACTATACTCCTTTAAGGAAAGTTCTATTGAATAATTAATCAAAATGAAATTGGATGATGTTGAAATGATGTTGATTAGATCAAACAATGTGAAAAAAGAAAATATATAATAATAAATTAATATAAAATAAATTTATTTTAATATAATTAATAGTTTTTTATTTGAGGTCAAATAGATTTTCTAGGGACTCGAAACCCTATACAAATAGATTTTGTTTGGATTTGAAACTAATAAGTAGAATACTGTAAAAGGTAGAACACATACACACAACAACCGATCAATATATAAACTACATTATATTAAAAGAAGATAAACATAAAAATCCAATCTATAACAACCAAAGGCTGACCCCTGAAGAATTAAAACAAAGGATTTTGACAAGTTTCCATAACCGTCACAACGGGTTTTGAAAAGGAACCTGTAACCTTCAAGAAAGAGGTAGAATAAGCCCTATTACAATAACTCTCATTCTCTCCTACAAATCCATTCTCCACCTCAATAGAAGATGCCCCACCTCAATAGGATTAGAAAAAGAGGAAACCAATAGTAAAATGTGTGAAACCCTTGTATCTCCTACTGGAAACTTCTGCACCCTAATAGGAGTAGCAAGAGGAAAGACAAGGGAAAGAGTAGCACAAGCCCATTTCTAAAAATTATAATCCTTAAAGAGAAGGGCTCTTTTCTATCCACACTAAAAGACATCTTCTCAAAACCAAAAGAAGAAACCTATAACCAAAAACAACAAAAGCCAACAAAAGAGGCCCAAACATAACGATGGTCATCATCTTAGACTTAGGGAAGTCATCAAAATCCCTCCCAATAATAGCTCTGCTACTTCCAAACAAAAACTAGATGTCCATAACATATAGATCAAGAGAAATGAAAGTATCCTTACCAAAGACTGAGTGGGTCACTAAAGAAAGCTAAGAACTCGTTCATTTTAATTATATAAGTGCTTTTCTTGAGAACTTGAGTGCAATTTTTGATACAAAAACACATTGAGTATTTCAATGAACTAATAACCCACCATAAAAGGGTATTTCAATTTGAAGTTAAGCTAAAATTGTCTTTACATTAAGTATTTTATCAGTCGAATTACAAATAGATCAATAATTATAATCATGTTGATTTGAATTTGACATCAAAATTATTACTATAGTTTCCAATGAAAACCCATTATAAATTCCATGTCGATTTAGATCTATAGCCCATGCATATGTATGCTCTTATCTCATGTTACATAATAAGTTATTTGTACCACAAGTTGTTTATTGTTAAATACTAGTTGGTGAGTGACGTCTACCATGGCAAGAGGTTTTGGGTGAGGAATGATTATTGGACATAAAGAACATGATAAAGTTTGTGTACTACTAAGTATTTATGATGAAATTAACATTGGAGGGGTTGAATTAAGTTTATAATATTGAAGACCATATCACTATTAATTATAGTACTCCGAAGAATTGTAGTAGGGGTTATATTTATGCATCAATCATAATTAAGCATTGAATCCATTAAAGCATAATTAGAACTTTGTGAAGATACTAAAATCAATGGAGTAAGATGTAAGAAATAATCTATAGAGAATATTTACTATACATTAATGGAATTGCAAACTTGGTCTAATTTATCGATTCAACGCCATAAACTATATAATAGAGGACTTAAAACAAATTACATGATAACAATTGCAAAATTTATACATGTAGTTAGCGTACATCTATATCATGACTATTGAGCATGTTTCTGTTGCAAGGTGTGCGTCGTTAGTCTCCATGTGTTGTGTAGTGCAACACTTGGGTTTGTGGCATGGCTTAACTGCCTCTTGTGGATTCTATAAGTCTAGTGGTTATATCGGGAATTAAGAGGTCGATCTTTTGGTGCAATGACAACTGCACCTATAATAATTTCTAGGAATTATTTTTCATAAAGATAAATAGGTTTTACAGGGACTTGAAACCTAGAGTTTTACAGACCAAGACCAGTAGAAAAAAATATATTAAACCTAAGAGAAACATTAGAAAAACCCCACACGGACCAAAATCCAAAAAAAAAAACAAATAGAGCCAAAAAGAAAATAGGACAAAGCACTCAATTGAGAGAGTGCACCAATTCAATATTCTACTGAATAATCTTCTTGACGTTTTTTTCCAAAACCTCCTTGATGAATATGGAGGTTCCCTAACCTACCCTAGTCTACCCTCCAACAACACTCTGGCCACCCTCTGAAGCATTCTTTTTCTAATTTTCCCCCAAGGGAGGATCACTGGCGATGGGTCTGGTTCTATAGTCGACCATAATGTCATTGATTTTCTCCAAACCATCAGCACTATTATTCATCGCCTCCCTGCTGATTTTCACTAGATTATTAAGGCTTTCCTTCATATCGTTCACATACTCTTCCATTTTATCAATTCTGCGCTCGTGGAAGATCTTCATAGTTTCAACATCCTGAGATATCTCATGGATCATTCTCATGATCTTCTCAGCTCTACTTGGCCCAAGGGAATCCGTGAAAGTTTCAATAATTCCCTTAATCCCATATTTCCGGGTTCCAATTTCTTTATTCAGCCACTTCTAGCAGTTTTCCTAACTTCTAGTGACCTCCAAACACTTGTTTTCCAACATCTTCTCCTCCTTATTCTTGCCTTCATTCTCCTTATTCACATTCCCCTATTTCTCATTATCCACATTGATGGGGATGTCCAACCTAATCTCATGGTCCAAGTCTTTGGACCCACTTGATTTGGTTAACTTCATTTTCTTTTTGATGGGGGCCTCCAGGTCTTGCATTTTCCTACTACTGAATTTGAACTTACTTGCTGCCCACCATGGAGGATTGGTTTTCCTGCTACTGTTACTTCTTGGGGTCACCATAAGCTCCCCTTCTTTCTTTGGTCTATACTCAGGGTCCTCTGAATCCTTAATGTCATGCCAATCCATGACAGTTCCACTATCATCCTCGTCCATCTCCGTGTCAGAAACAAACTGCACATCAAGGTTAGAGGAAGAAATATGGGTTTTATTCTTGGGGGAGGGTTTCACTTCATGAGCTTTGGTGTATTCCATGATTAACATGATAAGCCCTTCATGAAGCACAGGGTTATTCTGGCTTTCAACATGTTTAACTAAACTATTCTCCAAGGACAAAACCAAGTAGAAAGGGATGGAGATAATTATACCATGTCTAAAATGGTTTAACATAGTAAAATGATATGAGAAAATACTAGCATATCTACCATCTAGGGTGATGTACCTCATGATGAATTATTGCATATCAGCTTGTTGGGAATTTAGCTCTTTCCTGGTATAACCACCGTCTACCATTCTTGAAACCCTCCATCGTTCCTTTTCCTTATTAAAAAAAAGCGGCAATGGCCTCCTCACTTGACTTCCCGTCTCTATAAAATTTCCTACCTTTCATATCCAGACCAGTAACAATGGCAACCAGGGTTTCGTCAACTTGAAACTCCGCATCATAAGCTGTCAACACACCTTTATTCTATCATTTGACAAAGCTTTCAGTAACCAGGGCAGATTGACCATGCAGTCTCTCCAAAAAGAGCACCATCCCACCGTCAGATATTTCCTCCCAAACCTCTTATTATTCTGCCACTTATCATAGGTCAGGGGTTCAAACCTATTGTTTTCACCTCCGATTCTATAGCTCAAACAATTCAAAAAACTATACTCTAGAAGAAAAACTAGGAGGAAACAAAACCAGAAATAGGGTGGGCTGAAAGTTCTAGATCTTCTCAAAGTGGTAATAATTCAAAATACCACCCCAACAACTCCCATCCCCTCATAATCTTTCATCATTAAATTCATTAGGAAGGCTGAAGATATCAGCATCATTTCTTGCCAGGTCGCATAGATAATTTGAGTAAGTTTCCCTTCCTCTCCACCATTTAACTGCCATGTAATCAACAACCAAGTTGGCAACATGATCCATCAGTTTGTTTCCTTCCTGAAAAATATGCAAGATCTTGAACTCCTCCAAGCTGAAAATCATTTCAAAGCAATCCTTGATCAGGCTTGAAATAGTCTAGCTAGGCTTCGTACTACCCTTGATGCATTTCACAATATTAAGCGAGTCATTTTCCAGCTAGACCCATTTGAACCCTTCCTTGCTTTCCATGTGTAGTCTTATGTAGGTGACGTTGGCCTCCGTGAAATGGTTAGTCTGGGTGCCCAAAGGGGGTGCCACTATGGAGACCAACAAACCCAAATGATTCCTCGCCACTCCCCCATAGCCTATCGGCTCAGGATTTCCCTTGGCCAACCTATCTATATTGATTTTGATCCAACTAGAGGGGGCGGATGCCAAGAAACATTCTCTCTAGTATGTTTAATTTTATAGAGTGGGACAAATATATCCCAACAAATCTTCCATCTATTCATAGTATCCCATTCCTTCTAGTTAGACTCAAGTGGAGGATCATTTTTCCTACTAGGACAATAATTAAGAAAGTTTTCCTTAATATCATTCCTTGTTTTTATAGCCACAACAAGAGCATTGGACTCCATATCTCTGAAAACCCTATTATTTCTTTCCTTCCAAATACCTCAGGCAATATGAGGTAGGGATAAGTTCCACAAAATACCAATAGCATGGTTTCCATATGGATACTTCCATTGGTACTAGAAGTTTTGTATAGAATCAGGGGGGATTCAATTAATGTTCCACAGGTTGAGAAAGAAGGCCCAAATGTCCCTGACATAGGAGCAATGTAAGAGCAGATGATTTTATCTTCTTCTTTACATAAAAAAATATCTATTGGTGATGGGGATCCCATGTTTACAGAGATTATCAATGGTAGAGATCTTGTTTTGCACGAATAACCAGAAGAAGATATTAATTTTAGGAATTAATATTTTATTCCAAACACCAACCCAAAAGGGGGGAGGAGTAAAAAATAGTTTCTAGGAATTGTTGACAAGTGTTGGTAATTAATAATTTCTACCTATGCAAATCATCAAGCCTGGCATTTAAGATAGAAGTTTCCAAATTTGAATTCTAGATGTTTCTCACAATGGACATTCTAGATGTTTACTTACTAAATACTTCTGCCTTATCTTCATCAATTGCTATAAATAAGATTTAATATGAATTGTTACTCACCCTTTCATGGGTCCAGCTCTGTAGAGCCGTAACGAGATGTGAATGTAATGTTTATGTTATTTAATATAATATAATGTCTGCATTTGTCTATTTTTTGTTTTTGTTTTTCTGTCTCTGTTCACCCCATCAAAGTGGTATCAAAGAAGATGCTGGAGATCTTGGGTGTGAAGCATATCAAAGATTAGGTGAAAGGAAGTGAAAAAGATCAAATCCAAGCAAAATTGAGATGTAACCATTTTGAAAGAAGAAATTGTTGGAAATGATGTACAACCGTAGCTATTGAGAAAAAGAAGTCAAAGTATCAAGAAATTATTGTCTGCAAAGAATTATTGCCAAATAAGGAACAAATTCAATCAATAAGATAGAAAAATCATTCTAGCAAAATCAAGTGAACAAGGTGAGCTTAAATTATTAAAATCAATGGGAAAATTAGGCAAAAGAGTGTTGAAGGAAAACGCAAATTTAATTTATGAGATAGATCATCTAGAAGGGAAATTATTAGAAGTGAATACAAAAATGTTTACAATTAAAAAAGAACTGGGAATTGAAAAATGTACACTTTTAAATGAAATTAGTGATTATAAAGAGAAAATTGAAGAGTTCGAGGAAAAGTTAAAGTTGTTCAATGATGTTAAGAAAAAGAATGAATATTTAGAAGAGAAACTAAAGAGATTGGATGAAGCAAATAGTTTGCACGTGAAGGAAATCATAAAATTAAAAGAAGAGATCGAACATTTAAAGACAAAGGCATTGGTTCATGTTGTTTCATGTAGTACAGAGGATTTGAATTCGTCATTTCGTAAATGTAATTTTGTTGAAATTGTTTGTAAGAAAGAGTCTGAAGATGAACATATTAATGAAATTAGATGTGATGAGACTAACAATAGTTGTTCTCAAACTGTTGGTTTGAAGATAATGAAGAAAATATGTTATGAAGGTAAAGGTTTAGGAAACTATGGGCAAGGAATCAGAGAGCCCATTCAACCACTAATAAGGCCAAAATATGAAGGCCTTGGATATGAAATGAGAAAAGAAAATCATGTTACCAGATCTAGCAAATCAGCTCAAACAAAGCAGTATATTCAATGTTCTCATTATAATAGAGAAGGACACACAAAAGAGATGTGTTAGGATTTGAATCCATGTAGAATTTGTGGCTATAAAAATCATTCTGAAAAGATGTGTTGGAACAAAGAATGGTAGAAAGATTCTAAAACAAGATGTATCCAAATGGATTGTGGATGGAGCTTTGGGTCGAGTCGGCTGAAGTCATATAGCATCATCTGTGTGATGTTCAGACTCTACAAGGTAGGACGCGTCTATTCTGGCTTCAAAACAGCAGTATGGATTGACTAACACGCATGTTAGTCACGCATCGTCGATTTTGCAATTAATGGCTGCGATTGACTAACCTGTCGCTAACACAAGATGTGGGTGGCTGTTCTTTGATGTCCCTAGTTCCTCATCTAGTACTAGTCGTAAAGTGACTTCCATTTCAAAAGTCAAATTAATGGGCCAATTGATGTGTCCATCTTCTACCTATTTTCTAAATACAAGAGACTATTTTTTAATCAGATGGGTTCATCATCTGGTACTAGTCGTAAAGTGACTTCCATTTCAAAAGTCAAATTAATGGGCCAATTGATGTGTCCATCTTCTACCTATTTTCTAAATACAAGAGACTATTTTTTTTAATCAGATGGGTATGATTAGATTGACAAAAGAAGGACATAAATGTGATTTATCTCTCATCTGGTACTAGTGTAGTGACGTGCCTTATATGTCAAACTCATGGGCCAATTCGAGGGTACGTCTTTCTACCTGTTCTCTACATTGCGTTTGGGATCAGATTACTTCTTTTTCAATACCTGTCTTCACACCATAGTCTTGTTACATTCACAGCGAGCGAATCGTAATTTGTAGTTTCCTGCTCTCAGACGGAAATATTCACCGTTCACTTGTAAGTTGTGAAGAATTTGCCTTTATCTATTACAGATAAGAATGGTGTTCGGGATGTCGACGAGAGAACAATTTAGTAATGTTCGCTATTAACTCGGATGCTCAATATATAGTTCCAAAATAGTTGGATGAATTCAAGATATATGTGACTCGAATTTAAAGCATTTGACAAAGGGCTCAACAAAATGGTCGAATCCGTCAATTTGTAATTCATTATTGTAATTGAATTAGTCCATTTCAAGATTAGGTAATTCTACAGACTACATTGGTAATAAATGCCGAGTAAATTTGGTCACAAATCTATACCATTTAATACAATGATGTGACTAAATTGGTATAACTATTTAAACACATGAATTTAACCTAGCACTAATTCAAAATTTCCCAATCGAATATGAATATAGATTAAAGAATGTCAAATTTGTGACTACAAAATGAACGACAATGGTATTGATGGAAAGATAAGTTTACATATAGAACCAAGCTATTCTCTAGGTGATAACTAGTTCCTTTCTTTTGCATAACCTTTAAAAAAATAAAGATTTATTTTAATTTTAAATTAATACTAACATTTGTATTTAAAGGAGGTGTAATGGTGGAGGTATACATCTTAAAGGAAATGTTTTGATTATTAGGATAGCATGGGAATGGACTGTATCGATTACATTTCATTCATCAAGACAAGTGAGGCGAATTAAAGAAGACATGAGATTAATCAAAAAATAAAACATAAGAAATCTTTAAAAGAAAACTAAGTCTTTTTAGTATGTCAAACATTTGGGCACTATGAAACTTCTACGACTTTCCATAAATAAAACAAGTAAATAAAATTGAAGGTGTTGAATATAAATACTATTATATGTAGGCAATAAGATAATAGCGAAAAAGGGCTTGAAGGATCAAGAAAGTCTTGAAAATTTTGGTTACGAAGCATTCATTTTGGATTTTTTAAATTAAGTATTTACTCTACACGCAACCCAATATGAGTCAAGTGAGAAAATGATTAAGTTAAGTTTAACTATAAATTGGCTAGCGCTCTATTGATACTTTATTATGTTTGAAAGGAACAAGTAACATACCTTGTTAGGTGCCACACTAATTTTTATTTTTTTTGCACATGTGACTAAGCATCCCTAAGACCAAACATTCTCCTAAGTTAGATTAGGAAAGCATTGAAATCCACTAATGGTAACATGTCCCAATTCATGTTTCATACTTTATTTTCTTGTGTATGCATAGTCAAGTCCCACAAAAATTTGCAATAATCAACACTTAAGCAAACAAAAATTGCTAACTTCTTTATAGGTTTATTACCATTTGAAGATAAGGTCTAAATCAACTTTTTATTAACAGTCAACATTTAACACCATTACAATATAAAGATGTTACAATTAATAGTACAAACACAACTATTGTGTCAATTTCCATACAATAAAAGATATAGTATACCCTAAAAATTAGTATAGAAGCTCTAATGACACATGAGGTTTGAAAACTAATTTGAGAATACAAAATATAGTTAGTTTCATGTATAAATATTTGGTTAATTTTATTTTAAATGAATTTCTATGAATGAAAACTACATAATAAATCTATGAGGCAATAATAGTCATGTTACTAAAATTAATTGTGTAAGTTCTATTTATATCAATATTTAAAATTACAACTTATAACAAACATTGATACAAATAAAATTCACCTAGTTGCTTACATAAGCATCCTAATCTGTTCATAAATAGAAAATAATTAGTTGATTTAGACATTGACTTATGCTGAAACACATGGTAAAAGTTTGATACAAAAAGTTCAAGGGTACTAACTCCTTCCAAAGAACATACAGATTCTAAATATTTGAACCCAGCTATCTACATAAACCTCAAGAGCAAAAAGATTCCAACCAATTTAAGAAAAAGTAAGAAACATAAGTATAAATTATCTGATTTACTTTAAAATTATTTTATTTTATTTAAAAAATTATTTAAGATTTATTTTATTTGCATTAGATAATAAATTAAAATATTTATTTACTTGACAGTTATGTCTTACTTAAAATATAATTATTTAAAAAATATTATTTTTATTTGCATTGTTTAGTGAATAACAGTTTATTTACTTTAGATGTGTAATTATTTCATGAAGAAAGGTCTCTAACATTTGAATAAGGTTATTTTTCTTTTCAATAATTGTCAATTTTATATCAATTTTTTTTTAAGCATTCTCTATTAAATTCTATCAATTATGACTATTACAATTATTAATATTAATCGATAAATGGAAATCTTACTTAAAATAAAATCATTTATTTTATTTTATTTTTCTATTTTATGTACTCATAGAAAATGCATAATGATTCCACAATAGAACACTACCAATTTTACTTAAGTGAATTCACATAATTATTTACATTTTTACTACTAGAAAATGTATAATGATCTATCAAATCAACTTTTGTCCAAAAATTTAGAACAATAAAAAATAAAAATAATATTTTAAAAATTAGAAAAAAAAGTGAAGCTTATAATTATTGTTAAAAATTTACAATAAAAAATGGACGGCATAACTATTTACATATTTACCATTCCACTTGACTATACAAATTCTTGTCTAAACTTTTATACAAAAAAAAAATTAAAAAATAATATTAATATTTTTAGAATAAAAATAGATCTTAAAATTTATATTTAAAAATTTACAATAAAACATAGAACATAAAATTTATAATAAATAATCACTTACATATTTATTATCATAAAAACCATCTTTTATGCAAAATTTTATAAAAATAATATTAAAAAATTTACAATAAAAATAACCGATAAAAAGACAGTTTAATTTGCAATAAGAAATGAACTCTAAAATTTAGAATTCAAAATAGACTAAAGAACACTTCTTAATATGATAACATATTTCTGAATAAATAATGAGTATCTTTTAAAATAATAATAAAATTGGTCCAAACTTTTATAATAATGAAAATAGAACTAGTATACTTATTTTTTAAAAATATATGTAAGATATGACAAGAGATATCTTATAATAAAAGAGAATCATCTGTAAAATAAATGTTCTTCTAAAATACTAAACACCAAGAATACAAATCCATTAAAGTCCTCCATGCAAAATACTGTTAATCTAGCTAGAGAAAGTGGGAGGGTTCTATTTTATTTGGAATAATAAAATAACACCTCAACAAAAGTTGAAACATGGCATATTTCATGCAATTACCTTTCATTTGCATGTCAATCAAAATCAGATTTTTGTTTACGACATTTTGATGTCATTGTAGATACCTCTCACATAAAAATAATATTTCCAGTAGACATATAAAATTAAACCGAGTGATCTTTAGCATGGAATGAAACCTCCAGAAATGAGGATGTAGGGCAGAGAAAGCGGTGGAGGACGTAGTATCCAACTGAGATTTGACTAGGGCACACCTAACCATTTAGCCCAAGTATGTCGAACCAAAAGCCCACACCCATGGAAACTCCAATGGCAAATGTGACAATTCAATGACAACCATTGAAAAAAGAATTAGAAAAAGACATTTGATTAAAAAAAAATTATTAAAAATTACTAGTAATTATCCAATCAAGTGGATTTTTCTTTGGTTGTTAATATTAGAATAAAGAGTTGATAATAATTTTATTTTTAATTGAATAGTATGGATTAGGAATTGATTTCATATGGGATTTGATGATACTTGATTGTATAGTGATCTCAATTAGATTTTTTTTGTCATTAACATTAGAGTAAATAGTTGACAATAATTGATAATAACTATTTTTAAATTGAATATATAGTGATGTCAAAATTGTTTAGGTATTAAGTTTAAATTTGGAATTTTTCAATGTTTTAAATAATCATTAAGTAATCTATGTTTTAAAGAAAATTTGCCTGCATAAAAACTATTTATTGTATGTTAATCAATGGCGACACTATTGATAAATTTAACATTTATGTGAAAAATGACTTGTAATATTTTGATCACCTTCATACCATGTTGACACCCCAAAACATTAAAAGAAAATTGTCAGTACATAAATAAAAAAATACTAGTAAATATTTATTTTAACACCAATACATGTTCACAAATGAATTAGTAGTTGAAATAAAAAAAGTAAAAAAAATAAACAACTATTGGTACATTTCCTATTTTAATACAAAACAACTTGCACAAATAATACACCTTTTTATTTTTTTTTAAACTTAATGTTTACATTTGCCACTTTATGCAAGTGGCTTAAAAGTACAAATGTACTCCAATTACAATTACATATGCACAACTATTGGTGCATTACATGACATAAAAACAATCAATTTTAGACTTCTAAGACACTCAAGTGTACATTCTACCAAATATCACTTCACAATTTCATGCATTATCTGCATTTGGTACCTCCATTTGCAAGAACTGGTGTAAGGCTCCCCAATATCCAAGAATTTGCATAAAATCAAATTAAAAAAACCAAGTTTCATTCAAAGCACGGAAGAAAATTGAACAATTTGAAGCAATGGAGGACTGCATATTTAATATGACATGACTGACTGTTTCCCACAAAAATTCAAATTTGAAAATAGCTAGCTACCACAATCGAATGCATTGGACATTCGAACTATGTTATAAGACAAAATTTTACGTGTCACTTTCACTACAATCCAATTCATTGCATATTTCTGAGCTCTGCAAATACCCTCGGCACATTCCTTACTCAAGGGCACACATTCAGGTTGGTACACACAAAATAACTAAATTCCCTCTGTGCAATCAATGTTGAATGCTATAAATCTTTCAATTGAAATTATACTATTTTCAATAAACCAATATTTCTTTCAATATAGTTACTGTAAATAATAATTATGTGACGCAAGAGTTAGGTTGGAAGCTTCTTCATGGAGATGGTTTTAGAACACCTAGAAGCTTGGTCATGCTGTTAGCATTAGTGGGCATAGGAGAACAACTTGCTAGACTCGTACTTCTTGTCATCCTAATGGCAATCATTGGCATGCTATACATTGGGTATGTGAATTTACTATTTTTGATAATGTTTGTTGATAATTATTAAACTTTGTCCTATTGCTACTTCCATGTCTAAGAAGTTAATTTAGGTACTAAATACCCTTAGCCAAGTCCCCATTGACTTTTGCAAAATAGTCACCAGAACACCTAACATTTAAGACAAATAAAATTGCATATGTAGGAGTACATCTTGGGATTTTGATGAACACGGGGCACAAGCAAACATACTGAATAATTGTTTAGAACAATAAATCCCCCAAAAAATCAAAGCATGATGTTTAATGTAGTAAGAAAGCACAAAACCTAAGGTCTTTCAGTGAAGTTGTTAATAATAGGCCAAGAGTAAAATGAAAATTGGCAGAGAGCCAGTGACAACAAGAGCCCTATGAAATATGGCATTCATTGATTAAGACGAGTTACTATTACAATCCATATGCTTAAAATTTGACAAGGACTAGCACATGGTAGACGTAGTCTAGGAAGTGATTGATGCAAAAATTGTGATATAAGTTGTGCAAGCCCTAGTAGGAAAACTGGGTGAAACTTGGCTCAAGATAAAGATTTGGAGGCATAGTCAAGCAAGAAATAGGTTGTGCAAGGATGACATCAAGTTTCAAAACAGTGCCATTAGGGTCATTGTATGACACTTTCCTTATTTCTGGACTCTCACCATGTGGAAACTGGAAAGTCTGAACTGTTTATGAAGCAGTGGTCCTGTCTGAAATCTCGAGATTATCTGTCAGCAGTGCCACTATAGGTTAGATTGCACAATCTGCCACGAGAAATATGGAGCTGATTTGTAATGCCCCCTCTTCAAAATTAGACCTAGACTAAACCCTCCAATCAATTTGGTAATTCCATTTTGGGAGTACAAATGGGATTTGATCAAATTGAATTTAAAGATTAATTATTTAAAAGTATCTGAATATTTTAGGACAAAGTGCAAGGTGACAGCAGTGATTGAGAATTGTATAAGACAAAGGGATTAAATAATATTACAAAATGAAACTATAATTAAGTTTATTAACCAAGGGGAATTTGAAGATTGACGACTCTTGGAGAAAACAATCTATTTAAGAGAGACCAAGCAAAGAGGAGGGAAGATTGAAAAACATTTATATAATTTTTACTCCTTGTGGAGCATGGAAAATTAGTTCAATTAACCTGCGGATGAAAACCCTTCAGGTATGGATTTGAATGACAAAACCCCACGATTTATTAAAGTAATTCCACACAGAGATCACCATTGTGCAGATCTGATTAAAGAAATATCTTTTAAGTTACAGATACATTTAAATATTTTATATTACGGCATTCACTGCTCATATTAACTAGCCCACACAGTTGTTATTTGCTTATTTGAGAAACGTTGGCCCGGAATTCTTCTGTTCTGAAAAATCTAGACACAGTGACTGAAATGGTGGAAAGATGAGCAGTCCTCTTGCTTCCATTTTGTGAATACATATCACCATGTATTTCATGACACAACATCTCTTCTCTTTAAAAAAAATGTACTCCTTAGTGTAGCACAAACCATTTTAAGGGTGGCTAGATCATTAGAACACATTCATTCATATATTTCACAAAAATGTATAACTGAAGTTGTCTTATTACATATGCACAATCTAGCAACAATTTGATTCTATATATTCTCTCTCTTTTTTAAAATTGTCCTACAACATAGATTGCAACAATCACAATCCGATTAGATTGTCATGTGGTTTCTATCATAAAATAACTTAATAGCCATACTTATCAACACCTTTTATGTGTCCAAAATATTTTGTTGTCTATTTTTCACGTAACAAGTTTCTTTGTAGCTAACAAGTTTGTAGTAAATCTATAACTTCACAACATAATTCTACGTAGGATCAACACAAGTTTCTTCCCTCGGTGCAAGTGTACATGGATGGAAGACACAACATGCTCTTTTTGTCATGGGAAAAAAAAAATCTCTAAATATTATTAGTAGTTTAGCTCACACATCTACCAAATCATATATACTTGCTAAGTGGGGGGAAAATGTAATATCATAAATTCATGTCTTATAAACCTCTCATTTAGATCAATAAAAGTTAATTCTGCAATTTAATCATTAATTTAATTAAACATGCTTCTATATCTAATAAAGTAAGGCTTGCTCCTGATCCTGAAGCCCAATTTTCCCTTGATGAATGTGTTATGTGTAAACGTTTATGTGATGCACTAGCACCTCTAGCAATTATAGGATTGGACTAATCATTAGTTCATTACACTTCCTACATTTTGGTAATGTAATAATTTCACATTTTTATGTTTTCTCTAAGATTTCATTCATTCAAGCTCTATAGAAATTCTTTTTAAATTCTTTTTTGCTCTCTCTGATGTATAGTTGAACATTGTCCTCTTGAAGCTCTTACCACCATATCGATTCTAACAATGAAGCTTTAGAGATTAGTATTCCTTTCTTGTGTCACTTGTGTGAAAGCAACTCTACCCCTAGATAATTTTTCTTTCATTGTTGGAAGACTAGTAATTTGTAACTTTGACATACTCTTTAAACCCATTGCATTGTCATTTACTCATAGCATATAAATCTCTCTTGTGTCTCTTTCTATGTCAATTTTATCAATACCTATCTTGGTTGTCTAAGGAGGTGGAAAAACCAAAGTGGGGGTTTGAGTAAAGTAATCCCCTAAGCAACCACCCCAACCTCTAACGTTGGTCTTTCATGTGTAGATATGGAAGGCATTCGACCTATGGAAGCTCTTAGAACTTTTTAGTTTTTAGGTGATCTCTCTCATTGTTTTGCCTTTCATTTCTTTATTTTGTGTATTTTAACACATAATCTTTAATATGATTTAATTATCACATTCTATTATTTTATATTGCATTGTCTTTTATTCGTAGCATATATATATCTCTTGTGTCTCTTTTTGTGCCAATTTCATCAATATCTATCTTGGGTGTTTGTGGAGTTGGAAAAATAACATGGGGGTTTGATTAACATAAGCCCCTAAATAGCCACTCCAACCTCTCTCTTTGGTCTTTTATGTGTAGGTTTGGAAGGTGTTCGTGTAATGCCCCGCCAGGAACCCTATAGGGAAACAACACATCTAGGCAACTAAAAGGTGAAATATATATATATATATATATATTTATATTTAAAAGTTAAGTGCATTAATTATAATATTGCACGTTTAATTACACAAGCAGAAGTCTAACAATGACATCCTAAAGGGTTACCAACGAAGATTACTTTGAAACTAAACAACTAACAAAGGTTAATCCAAGTATCCATCTAATTAGGAAATTCAATTGCAATTAATAAAACCATTCTTATAAAATTGAATTCCATATTGAAAGATGTAAAGTGTTACAATATATTTATTTTCAATGAACCATTTACACATAAGAAGAAAGATAACTTAAATAGACATACATTCCATTGAATTAAGATTACAATATTCAATAATTACATGGCTTCCAATAATACAAATGAAATACATAGGTTACAATGCCAAGGTTACATAGTTTACTGATACAATGACCACATGGTCTCAATGTACAATAATCTTGAACATGAGTTGATACATGAGTCACGAGCCAAGAAACACCACCAAAGACGATCCTCGCATGAAGGTATGAACACAAATATCTGATGGGAAGTGGAACTACCACTCGACCATGTGATCCCAAAGTGGAACCACCCCGCCGTACTGGGAGATAGCAGAAGACCCTCAAGCAAGCAAAACAAGACAAGTACAACAGTATAACGTGACTCCACAAACCCATGTGACTCAACTCACATACACTAGTGACTGTAAGGAGAGAGTGTCATCGCATGGCTTAAGGTGGTTACCCTAGGTAGGCCTCCATAGGTCCTGGCCCCCATCCTGGGCTATCCTGGTAACCTCTCCTGAACCCTCGGCTCCATCTAAGCATCATGTGGACCCTACAATCCCTTCATGAAGACAAGGTGGTAGGTTTGCCATTCCAGGCCTTCTCACCACATCATGAGTCTATACAAGCACTAAACCATGTGCGAGGCACATTATCTTAGTTTAATATTTTAGCTACCCACCCTCTAATCAATTATTAGGTTATCATTTCTTAGCTGACTTTCAAGGGGTTATCCTGCCATCCACTTTGGGCGCAGCCCCTGCTCGAAAGCCACTCTCTCTCATAGGATACTAATAGGAATGGTCTCTCTACGAGAACTCTATGGTGAAACTGACAGCCATAACTAATCTTGACAGAACTACAGGTGAAGGATACACAAAATCATAAACCCAAGATTTACCATTTGGAATAAAACACACAATGGCTCACATCAACAGGGTTACACAACAACACCTGACCAAGGGGTATAACAACCGTTACAACATGATAACAACTCAAAATCAGATTTTCAACAAAATATGCTTTTACCAGAAAACTGCCATTTATTCTAAAGATCCTATAATAGGCAATCTTTTTAAAACAGTAAAAAGCAATAATTACTTGCGAATTCGGATATTTCGGAAAATTAGAAAATACATCTTTATTGGTATAAAAATAGCAGAGTTGTCACTTTTTCAATAAGACTAAATTTAATCACATAAAAATTAAACTCCTCACATATTACCATGATTAAATAAGGAATCTAATTATATGCTTTTCTGAAGATAAACTAATTTCCGAAATAATTATATATATATATAATAATATATTATATATATATATATATGTGTATATATTCATGAATATATATCATATAAATATATACATATTAATATATATATATATATATATATATTAAACATAATTAATTTATACAATATTCGATAATTCTCAATTAATAAAATGCCATTGTCTAGAACACACACACACACACACACACACACACACACATTACAATAAAAAGAAAACTGAATCAAAAATTATATAGGAGGCACGCAGCCCGAAAACCCATCATTACTGGAGATGCGCAAAAACACAGGGGGGCGAGTTAATCTTTTTGGCTTGGCAAATTATGGTACCCTACGCTAGCATGCTACCCTATGGTAGCAGTACTACCGGTGGTAGCAGTGCTACCGTGTGGTAGCAGCTGCTTAGTTGCTACCACACGGTAGCACTGCTACCGCCGGTAGTATTGCTACCGTACGATAGCTACCGTCGGTAGCAAGCTATCGACACCCCCCTAAATCTTTTATATATATGTATATTTTTTTTTTAAATTTAAAATAAATTTTTTAATCTAACACAAAGATTAAAATTTCACATACATTTTTTTTTTAAAAAGATATTTTAAAATCTCTACATCTCCACTTTGAAACAATAGAGCCAAAACATAGTATAAAAACAATTATAAATACTGCAAAAACCCCATTTCTTTAACCAAAATTTTCCTCCATAATCTCAATAAGTTCTCAACCAGGAAGAAGACAAAATCACATAACACACTGAGAAAATTTATATGGAACAAAGGAGGGTAAATCTGGAAAAATTTTGCCAGCATAACCCCCTATAATTTCATAATATCAAGCTCAATAATACAGAAAGGAAATAATAAAACATTTACATATAAACAAAAATCAAGACTCAACTAGAAATATTTTCTTTTACAATACACACCAGAAAACTAAGAGAAAGGAGAAATACTTGAGCTAATATATAAAAGAAATAAATAATCTAGGCACAAGCTATCCAACCTTGGAAAGCTTTCCTGGTGATCTTGAGGAAGAGCTCCTACAATCAGACATTCACGCCAATCCTCACTTCTCCAACATGAATCCATGTAGAATTTGTGGCTATAAAAATCATTCTGAAAAGATGTGTTGGAACAAAGAATGGAAGAAAGATTCTAAAACAAGATGTATCCAAATAGATTGTGGATGGAGCTTTGGGTCGAGTCGACTGAAAATTGTAGGTATAATAAAAAAATTGTTCAAGTGTAAAAATTCACATGTGAAAATTGATTGCAACCAAGCAAATTTTATTAAAAGGCATAATAGATGTGCCAATTCAAAAGAAAGTATTATTTAGCAAGACGTATATAAATGGCAAGTTTCCAAAAAGTTGCAGATTGAAGTTTTGAAGAACTGTCGTAGTAGTTGAAAATGGTTTGAAGATATTCAGCAAGGAAAAGGATTTGCAAAGTCAACGAAGTTGGTTATGGACATCAGAAAGAGTCAAGAGCAAAGGAATTTGAATGCCACAACATTGGTGTTCGAAATTAAGGGGGTATGTTGGCATATGTAATTTCTTCCACCTAAAAGACAATTAATTAAAGATAAATTTGAAATTAATATTTTGTAAATAGAAACTATATAAGAATGGAATGTTCTAGAATCAACAAGGAATAAGGTTAAATGGAAGAAAATATTAGATACTTTTATTTTGGGTATGTTGGTCTAATGTCTAGAAAGACCTAAGATGTTTTCAAAAAGTTTCTAGAATTTTCCAAAGACCTCTATATATAGAGCATCATATAGTGGTTTTGTATCAAGTAATAAAATTATGTTTTGGTGCTGCAACACATTACAACATTAGTGTATTTAATTTTTTTGTGTGTTTGTTTCTAAATTTATGTGTTTTTGTTTCTATATGTGGTGTTGATCCAATCCATCCACCCCCTAAACAAGCATCTCACTTGATCTTTACGTCTAAACACAAATCAAATACTTACATTAACTCATTAATAAGATCAAATTTCTCAAAAAAAAACTCAATAACGAATAATTTCAATAACCAACATTATTACATAAAACAATCACATTATGAATTTTAAAAGTCACTTACTAAATCAAATCATAGCAATTTAAACAATTCACTCATATTAGCTTTGGACAAAATTATTGCTTGTACATAAATATACTCAATCTACCATACATTCTATAGCTCTATACTAATGAGCGACATCGTTACCATGCATAGAAGATTTGTAATTTTTAGAAACAAGAGGCAATGATTGCAATATTAGATTTCAGCATTTTATATTTGGGAAAATGATCAAATTTTTACTATCTTTGAAGTTTGTACGATCGAGATAGACCCTCTGAATTCGTATAGCATCATTTGTGTGATGTTCAGACTCCACAAGGTAGGACACGTCTATTCTGGATTCAAAACAGCAGTATGGATTGACTAACACACGTGTTAGTCACGCATTTTACATCGTCGATTTTGCAATTAACGGCTGCGATTGACTAACCTGTTGCAACACAAGATGTAGGTGGCTGCCTTTTGATGTTCCTGGTTCATCATCTGGTACTAGTCGTAAAGTGACTTCCATTTCTAAAGTCAAATTAATGGGCCAATTGATGTGTCCATCTTCTACCTATTTTCTAAATACAAGAGACTATATTTTTTAATCAGATGGGTTCATCATCTGGTACTAGTCGTAAAGTGACTTCCATTTAAGAAGTCAAATTAATGGGCCAATTGATGTGTCCATCTTCTACCTATTTTCTACATACAAGAGACTATATTTTTTAATCAGATGGGTATGATTAGATTGACAAAAGAGTGACATAAATGTGATTTATCTCTCATCTGGTACTAGTGTAGTGACGTGCCCTATATGTCAAACTCATGGGCCAATTCGAGGGTATGTCTTTCTACCGGTTCTCTACATTGCGTTTGGAATCAGATTACTTCTTTTCCAATACCTGTTTTCACATCATAGTCTGGTGGACTGCATAAGAGTTTATTTTACTCTCCACAGGATATTCTTCTGTTCTTGTTACATTCACAGCGAGTAAATCGTAATTTGTAGTTTCCTCCTCTCAGACGGAAATATTCACCGTTCACTTGTAAGTTGTGAAGAATTTGCCTTTATCTATTACAGATAAGAATGGTGTTCGGGATGTCGACGAGAGATAAATTAACAATTTAGTAATGTTCGCTATTAACTCGGATGCTCAATATATAGTTCCAAAATAGTTCGATGACTCGAATTTAAAGCATTCGACAAAGGGCTCAACAAAATGGTCGAATCCGTCAATTTGTAATTCACTTACTAAATCAAATCATAGCAATTTAAACAATTCACTCATATTAGCTTTGGACAAAATTATTGCTTGTACATAAATATACTCAATCTACCATACATTCTATAGCTCTATACTAATGAGCGACATCGTTACCATGCATAGAAGATTTGTAATTTTTAGAAACAAGAGGCAATGATTGCAATATTTGATTTCAGCATTTTATATCTGGTAAAATGATCAAATTTTTACTATCTTTGAAGTTTGTACGATCGAGATAGACCCTCTGAATTCGTATAGCATCATTTGTGTGATGTTCAGACTCCACAAGGTAGGACACGTCTATTCTGGATTCAAAACAGCAGTATGGATTGACTAACACACGTGTTAGTCACGCATTTTACATCGTCGATTTTGCAATTAACGGCTGCGCTTGACTAACCTGTTGCAACACAAGATGTATGTGGCTGTCTTTTGATGTTCCTGGTTCATCATCTGGTACTAGTCGTAAAGTGACTTCCATTTCTAAAGTCAAATTAATGGGCCAATTGATGTGTCCATCTTCTACCTATTTTCTAAATACAAGAGACTATATTTTTTAATCAGATGGGTTCATCATCTGGTACTAGTCGTAAAGTGACTTCCATTTAAGAAGTCAAATTAATGGGCCAATTGATGTGTCCATCTTCTACCTATTTTCTACATACAAGAGACTATATTTTTTAATCAGATGGGTATGATTAGATTGACAAAAGAGTGACATAAATGTGATTTATCTCTCATCTGGTACTAGTGTAGTGACGTGCCCTATATGTCAAACTCATGGGCCAATTCGAGGGTACGTCTTTCTACCGGTTCTCTACATTGCGTTTGGAATCAGATTACTTCTTTTCCAATACCTGTTTTCACATCATAGTCTGGTGGACCGCATAAGAGTTTATTTTACTCTCCACAGGATATTCTTCTGTTCTTGTTACATTCACAGCGAGTAAATCGTAATTTGTAGTTTCCTCCTCTCAGACGGAAATATTCACCGTTCACTTGTAAGTTGTGAAGAATTTTCCTTTATCTATTACAGATAAGAATGGTGTTCGGGATGTCGACGAGAGATAAATTAACAATTTAGTAATGTTCGCTATTAACTCGGATGCTCAATATATAGTTCCAAAATAGTTCGATGACTCGAATTTAAAGCATTCGACAAAGGGCTCAACAAAATGGTCGAATCCGTCAATTTGTAATTCACTTACTAAATCAAATCATAGCAATTTAAACAATTCACTCATATTAGCTTTGGACAAAATTATTGCTTGTACATAAATATACTCAATCTACCATACATTCTATAGCTCTATACTAATGAGCGACATCGTTACCATGCATAGAAGATTTGTAATTTTTAGAAACAAGAGGCAATGATTGCAATATTAGATTTCAGCATTTTATATCTGGTAAAATGATCAAATTTTTACTATCTTTGAAGTTTGTACGATCGAGATAGACCCTCTGAATTCGTATAGCATCATTTGTGTGATGTTCAGACTCCACAAGGTAGGACACGTCTATTCTGGATTCAAAACGGCAGTATGGATTGACTAACACACGTGTTAGTCACGCATTTTACATCGTCGATTTAGCAATTAATGGCTGCGATTGACTAACCTGTTGCTAACACAAGATGTAGGTGGCTGTCTTTTGATGTTCCTGGTTCATCATCTGGTACTAGTCGTAAAGTGACTTCCATTTCTAAAGTCAAATTAATGGGCCAATTGATGTGTCCATCTTCTACCTATTTTCTAAATACAAGAGACTATATTTTTTAATCAGATGGGTTCATCATCTGGTACTAGTCGTAAAGTGACTTCCATTTAAGAAGTCAAATTAATGGGCCAATTGATGTGTCCATCTTCTACCTATTTTCTACATACAAGAGACTATATTTTTTAATCAGATGGGTATGATTAGATTGACAAAAGAGTGACATAAATGTGATTTATCTCTCATCTGGTACTAGTGTAGTGACGTGCCCTATATGTCAAACTCATGGGCCAATTCGAGGGTATGTCTTTCTACCGGTTCTCTACATTGCGTTTGGAATCAGATTACTTCTTTTCCAATACCTGTTTTCACATCATAGTCTGGTGGACCGCATAAGAGTTTATTTTACTCTCCACAGGATATTCTTCTGTTCTTGTTACATTCACAGCGAGTAAATCGTAATTTGTAGTTTCCTCCTCTCAGACGGAAATATTCACCGTTCACTTGTAAGTTGTGAAGAATTTGCCTTTATCTATTACAGATAAGAATGGTGTTCGGGATGTCGACGAGAGATAAATTAACAATTTAGTAATGTTCGCTATTAACTCGGATGCTCAATATATAGTTCCAAAATAGTTCGATGACTTGAATTTAAAGCATTCGACAAAGGGCTCAACAAAATGGTCGAATCCGTCAATTTGTAATTCACTTACTAAATCAAATCATAGCAATTTAAACAATTCACTCATATTAGCTTTGGACAAAATTATTGCTTGTACATAAATATACTCAATCTACCATACATTCTATAGCTCTATACTAATGAGCGACATCGTTACCATGCATAGAAGATTTGTAATTTTTAGAAACAAGAGGTAATGATTGCAATAGTAGATTTCAGCATTTTATATCTGGTAAAATGATCAAATTTTTACTATCTTTGAAGTTTGTACGATCGAGATAGACCCTCTGAATTCGTATAGCATCATTTGTGTGATGTTCAGACTCCACAAGGTAGGACACGTCTATTCTGGATTCAAAACGGCAGTATGGATTGACTAACACATGTGTTAGTCACGCATTTTACATCGTCGATTTTGCAATTAACGGCTGCGATTGACTAACCTGTTGCTAACACAAGATGTAGGTGGCTGTCTTTTGATGTTCCTGGTTCATCATCTGGTACTAGTCGTAAAGTGACTTCCATTTCTAAAGTCAAATTAATGGGCCAATTGATGTGTCCATCTTCTACCTATTTTCTAAATACAAGAGACTATATTTTTTAATCAGATGGGTTCATCATCTGGTACTAGTCGTAAAGTGACTTCCATTTAAGAAGTCAAATTAATGGGCCAATTGATGTGTCCATCTTCTACCTATTTTCTACATACAAGAGACTATATTTTTTAATCAGATGGGTATGATTAGATTGACAAAAGAGTGACATAAATGTGATTTATCTCTCATCTGGTACTAGTGTAGTGACGTGCCCTATATGTCAAACTCATGGGCCAATTCGAGGGTACGTCTTTCTACCGGTTCTCTACATTGCGTTTGGAATCAGATTACTTCTTTTCCAATACCTGTTTTCACATCATAGTCTGGTGGACCGCATAAGAGTTTATTTTACTCTCCACAGGATATTCTTCTGTTCTTGTTACATTCACAGCGAGTAAATCGTAATTTGTAGTTTCCTCCTCTCAGACGGAAATATTCACCGTTCACTTTATTCACCGTTCACTTGTAAGTTGTGAAGAATTTGCCTTTATCTATTACAGATAAGAATGGTGTTCGGGATGTCGACGAGAGATAAATTAACAATTTAGTAATGTTCGCTATTAACTCGGATGCTCAATATATAGTTCCAAAATAGTTCGATGACTTGAATTTAAAGCATTCGACAAAGGGCTCAACAAAATGGTCGAATCCGTCAATTTGTAATTCACTTACTAAATCAAATCATAGCAATTTAAACAATTCACTCATATTAGCTTTGGACAAAATTATTGCTTGTACATAAATATACTCAATCTACCATACATTCTATAGCTCTATACTAATGAGCGACATCGTTACCATGCATAGAAGATTTGTAATTTTTAGAAACAAGAGGCAATGATTGCAATATTAGATTTCAGCATTTTATATCTGGTAAAATGATCAAATTTTTACTATCTTTGAAGTTTGTACGATCGAGATAGACCCCCTGAATTCATATAGCATCATTTGTGTGATGTTCAGACTCCACAAGGTAGGACACGTCTATTCTGGATTCAAAACGGCAGTATGGATTGACTAACACATGTGTTAGTCACGCATTTTACATCGTCGATTTTGCAATTAACGGCTGCGATTGACTAACCTGTTGCTAACACAAGATGTAGGTGGCTGTCTTTTGATGTTCCTGGTTCATCATCTGGTACTAGTCGTAAAGTGACTTCCATTTCTAAAGTCAAATTAATGGGCCAATTGATGTGTCCATCTTCTACCTATTTTCTAAATACAAGAGACTATATTTTTTAATCAGATGGGTTCATCATCTGGTACTAGTCGTAAAGTGACTTCCATTTAAGAAGTCAAATTAATGGGCCAATTGATGTGTCCATCTTCTACCTATTTTCTACATACAAGAGACTATATTTTTTAATCAGATGGGTATGATTAGATTGACAAAAGAGTGACATAAATGTGATTTATCTCTCATCTGGTACTAGTGTAGTGACGTGCCCTATATGTCAAACTCATGGGCCAATTCGAGGGTACGTCTTTCTACCGGTTCTCTACATTGCGTTTGGAATCAGATTACTTCTTTTCCAATACCTGTTTTCACATCATAGTCTGGTGGACCGCATAAGAGTTTATTTTACTCTCCACAGGATATTCTTCTGTTCTTGTTACATTCACAGCGAGTAAATCGTAATTTGTAGTTTCCTCCTCTCAGACGGAAATATTCACCGTTCACTTGTAAGTTGTGAAGAATTTGCCTTTATCTATTACAGATAAGAATGGTGTTCGGGATGTCGACGAGAGATAAATTAACAATTTAGTAATGTTCGCTATTAACTCGGATGCTCAATATATAGTTCCAAAATAGTTCGATGACTCGAATTTAAAGCATTCGACAAAGGGCTCAACAAAATGGTCGAATCCGTCAATTTGTAATTCACTTACTAAATCAAATCATAGCAATTTAAACAATTCACTCATATTAGCTTTGGACAAAATTATTGCTTGTACATAAATATACTCAATCTACCATACATTCTATAGCTCTATACTAATGAGCGACATCGTTACCATGCATAGAAGATTTGTAATTTTTAGAAACAAGAGGTAATGATTGCAATAGTAGATTTCAGCATTTTATATCTGGTAAAATGATCAAATTTTTACTATCTTTGAAGTTTGTACGATCGAGATAGACCCTCTGAATTCGTATAGCATCATTTGTGTGATGTTCAGACTCCACAAGGTAGGACACGTCTATTCTGGATTCAAAACAGCAGTATGGATTGACTAACACACGTGTTAGTCACGCATTTTACATCGTCGATTTTGCAATTAACGGCTGCGATTGACTAACCTGTTGCAACACAAGATGTATGTGGCTGTCTTTTGATGTTCCTGGTTCATCATCTGGTACTAGTCGTAAAGTGACTTCCATTTCTAAAGTCAAATTAATGGGCCAATTGATGTGTCCATCTTCTACCTATTTTCTAAATACAAGAGACTATATTTTTTAATCAGATGGGTTCATCATCTGGTACTAGTCGTAAAGTGACTTCCATTTAAGAAGTCAAATTAATGGGCCAATTGATGTGTCCATCTTCTACCTATTTTCTACATACAAGAGACTATATTTTTTAATCAGATGGGTATGATTAGATTGACAAAAGAGTGACATAAATGTGATTTATCTCTCATCTGGTACTAGTGTAGTGACGTGCCCTATATGTCAAACTCATGGGCCAATTCGAGGGTACGTCTTTCTACCGGTTCTCTACATTGCGTTTGGAATCAGATTACTTCTTTTCCAATACCTGTTTTCACATCATAGTCTGGTGGACCGCATAAGAGTTTATTTTACTCTCCACAGGATATTCTTCTGTTCTTGTTACATTCACAGCGAGTAAATCGTAATTTGTAGTTTCCTCCTCTCAGACGGAAATATTCACCGTTCACTTGTAAGTTGTGAAGAATTTGCCTTTATCTATTACAGATAAGAATGGTGTTCGGGATGTCGACGAGAGATAAATTAACAAATTAGTAATGTTCGCTATTAACTCGGATGCTCAATATATAGTTCCAAAATAGTTCGATGACTCGAATTTAAAGCATTCGACAAAGGGCTCAACAAAATGGTCGAATCCGTCAATTTGTAATTCACTTACTAAATCAAATCATAGCAATTTAAACAATTCACTCATATTAGCTTTGGACAAAATTATTGCTTGTACATAAATATACTCAATCTACCATACATTCTATAGCTCTATACTAATGAGCGACATCGTTACCATGCATAGAAGATTTGTAATTTTTAGAAACAAGAGGCAATGATTGCAATGTTAGATTTCAGCATTTTATATCTGGTAAAATGATCAAATTTTTACTATCTTTGAAGTTTGTACGATCGAGATAGACCCTCTGAATTCATATAGCATCATTTGTGTGATTTTCAGACTCCACAAGGTAGGACACGTCTATTCTGGATTCAAAACGGCAGTATTGATTGACTAACACACGTGTTAGTCACGCATTTTACATCGTCGATTTTGCAATTAACGGCTGCGATTGACTAACCTGTTGCAACACAAGATGTAGGTGGCTGTCTTTTGATGTTCCTGGTTCATCATCTGGTACTACTCGTAAAGTGACTTCCATTTCTAAAGTCAAATTAATGGGCCAATTGATGTGTCCATCTTCTACCTATTTTCTAAATACAAGAGACTATATTTTTTAATCAGATGGGTTCATCATCTGGTACTAGTCGTAAAGTGACTTCCATTTAAGAAGTCAAATTAATGGGCCAATTGATGTGTCCATCTTCTACCTATTTTCTACATACAAGAGACTATATTTTTTAATCAGATGGGTATGATTAGATTGACAAAAGAGTGACATAAATGTGATTTATCTCTCATCTGGTAATAGTGTAGTGACGTGCCCTATATGTCAAACTCATGGGCCAATTCGAGGGTACGTCTTTCTACCGGTTCTCTACATTGCGTTTGGAATCAGATTACTTCTTTTCCAATACCTGTTTTCACATCATAGTCTGGTGGACCGCATAAGAGTTTATTTTACTCTCCACAGGATATTCTTCTGTTCTTGTTACATTCACAGCGAGTAAATCGTAATTTGTAGTTTCCTCCTCTCAGACGGAAATATTCACCGTTCACTTGTAAGTTGTGAAGAATTTGCCTTTATCTATTACAGATAAGAATGGTGTTCGGGATGTCAACGAGAGATAAATTAACAATTTAGTAATGTTCGCTATTAACTCGGATGCTCAATATATAGTTCCAAAATAGTTCGATGACTCGAATTTAAAGCATTCGACAAAGGGCTCAACAAAATGGTCGAATCCGTCAATTTGTAATTCATTATTGTAATTGAATTAGTCCATTTCAAGATTAGGTAATTCTACAGACTACATTGGTAATAAATGCCGAGTAAATTTTGTCACAAATCTATACCATTTAATACAATGATGTGACTAAATTGGTATAACTATTTAAACACATGAATTTAACCTAGAACTAATTCAAAATTTCCCAATCGAGTATGAATATAGATTAAAGAATGTCAAATTTGTGACTACAAAATGAACGACTACAAAATGAACGACAATGGTATTGATTAGGTGAAAAGAAGACATCGAGGGAAGATGATGGAAAAATAAGTTTACATATAGAACCAAGCTATTCTCTAGGTGATAACTAGTTCCTTTCTTTTGCATAACCTTTAAAAAAATAAAGATTTATTTTATTTATAAATTAATACTAGTATTTGTATTTAAAGGAGGTGTAATGGTGGAGGTATAAATCTTAAAGGAAATGTTTTGATTATTAGTTTAGCATGGGAATGGACTGTATCGATTACATTTCAGTCATCAAGACAAGCGAGACAAATTAAAGAAGACATGAGATTAATCAAAAAATAAAACATAAGAAGTCTTTCAAAGAAAACTGTCTTTTTAGTATGTCAAACATTTGGGCACTATGAAACTTCTACGACTTTCCATAAAGAAAATAAGTAAATAAAATTGAAGGTGTTGAATATAAATACTATTATATGTAGGCAATAAGATAATAGCGAAAAAGGGCTTGAAGGATCAAGAGAGAGGGAGAGAACATGGGGGGAAGGGAGAGGTAGAGGGAGGGAGAGAGGGAGAGAAGAGTGGGGAGGGAAGGTAGAGAGGGAGAGAGGGAAGGAGGGAGAGGGAGAGAGAGAGAGGGAGAGAGAGAGAGAGAGAGAGAGAGAGAGAGAGAGAGAGTGAGAGAGAGAGAGAGAGAGAGAGAGTGAGAGAGGGGGGGGGGGGGGAGGGAGAGGGAGAGAGAGAGAGAGGAGAGGGGAGAGGGAAGGTAGTGAGAGGAGAGATGGAAGGAGGGAGAGGGGAGAGAGAGAGAGAGAGAGAGAGAGAGAGGAGAGAGAGAGGAGAGAGGAGAGAGAGAGAGAGAGAGAGAGAAGAGGGGGTGGGAGAGGGAGAGAGGGAGAGAGAGAGGGAGAGGAGAGGGGAGAGGGAAGGAGAAGGAGAGAGAGAGAGGGAGAGAGAGGGGGAGAGGGAGAGGAGGGGGAGAGGGAGAGAACATGGGGGGAAGGGAGAGGTAGAGGGAGGGAGAGAGGAGAGAAGAGTGGGGAGGGAAGGTAGAGAGGGAGAGAGGGAAGGAGGGTCGAGGGAGAGAGAGAGAGAGGGAGAGTGAGAGGAGAGAGAGAGAGTGAGGATGAGGAGAGAGAGAGAGAGAGGGAGGGAGAGGAGAGTGAGAGAGAGGAGAGGGGAGAGGGAAGGTAGTGAGAGGGAGAGATGGAAGGGGAGAGAGAGAGAGAGAGAGAGAGAGATCGAGAGAGAGAGAGAGAGAGAGAGGAGAGAGAGAGAGAGAGAAGAGGGGGTGGGAGAGGGAGAGAGGGAGAGAAGAGAGGGAGAGGAGAGGGGAGAGGGAAGGAGAAGGAGAGAGAGAGAGGGAGCGAGAGGGAGAGAGGTGAGGAGAGGGGAGAGGGAGAGAACATGGGGGGAAGGGAGAGGTAGAGGGAGGGGAGAGAGGGAGAGGGAGATAACATGGGGGGAAGGGAGAGGTAGAGGGAGGGAAGAGAGGGAGACAAGAGGGGGGAGGGAAGGTAGAAAGGGAGAGAGGGAGGAGAGAGAGACGAGAGAGAGAGAGAGAGAGAGGAGAGGAGAGAGAGAGAGAAGAGGGGGGTGGAGAGGAGAGAGAGGGAGGGGAGAGGGGAGAGGGATTAGAGAGGGAGAGGGAGAAGAGAGGGAGAGGAGAGAGAAGAGGGAGAGAGAGGGAGAGAGGGTGAGAACATGGGGGGAAGGGAGAGGTAGAGGGAGGGAGAGAATACATGATAAAAATCAAAGAGGAAGTTGCAGATAAGAAATAAATTCACTTAATTCTATAGAAGTGTAGACATAGTTGCAGTGGGGTATGGAGGGAGAGAAGAAGAGAAAGAGGGATGGTGTATGGAGAGAGAGAGAGAGAGAGAGAGAGAGAGAGACCTTGTATGCGTTTCAGAGGGAGAGACGATACACTTACATGTGTATATATATGTTTAATATATTATATGTATATAAACATATTATATATACAATGTCATATAAACACATATTATCTCATACCATATATTATCTGAATAACACAAATCTATACATAGAATATCATATTATACAATAGCGCGTATGCGCTGTTTATAGTAAAGATAGCGCGTATGCGCTGTTTAAAGGGAAACCAAGTGTGTACGCGCTTTTACACTATAAATACCCCGTACACGCTTTTTAAACCATAAGTACCCCGTACATCCTTTTGACTTTTTAGGCTTGGAAATAGACCTGGATGACAAAGCTATGGATTGGAAGTTTGATTTCCCTCCATTTCTCTCATTTTTGACGTGTTTTATTTTATCAACTTGGTTTATCGACTTTGTCATCATCAGGTTTACACTTCCTAAAGTGGGTATTTTAAAAATTGCCACCATATTTTCACCCATCTTTTGAGCTTTCTAACCATATAATTTTTTTTCAATTTGAACAACAATAACATATTATTGTTTGAATTTCTTTTACTAGTGTCTCCATAGTTCTCACAGACATAGGTGCACCATTTTTTGAATAACTTTTGATATACATATCCAAATTTTAAAAACTTTATATAAAAAAAAAATACTCAACAAAAAATAACAAAAAAATACACATCTTTTAGTTCTCTCTCTTAACTATCTTTTTGCCAAAGGATTTGCAAAATACTAACTCTAACTATGACTTTTTGATGCACACGTCATAAACTATGTTAAGTTTTTCAGAAAAAAAATAGGGTCAGTTTTTCGTGCGCGAAGGATTTGACCCCCTTAATCTTATCCAATTTTGAAAAAGTTTAGTAGTTTGGAAAATAGATTCAGAGTAATACAATATTATTCTTTTATTATCTTTATATCTTGAGTGGATGACTTTCAAATTTTGCCTCTAAGTTCAGGTTCACCTGATTTTAGAAAAAAGTGTCCACTTATACCCCCCTTTTTGACCACCATCTTTGTGCACTTACCCAAGAATTAACTTGAAGACTAAGTGATGCAACAAATGAGAAAAACAAGACTTAGCTATGAAAATGACCTATTGAAGACAGATCTAATGCATACACAGAATGACTCCAATGAACTGATGAGACAAAAAGAGATCTTAGAAAGAGAACTGGATATTGCAAATCAACACAAAGATAAATTCAAGAAAAGCTCAGAAGAACTTGGTGACTTATTAAAGATTTAGAAACCTAATGGTGACACTTGTGGAATTGGCTTTGAGGAGGAGAAAGCTCTGGTACTGCAAACACTCAGGATCACAGCAAACCGGTAAGGCAACCTAATGTTTATAAATTCAATGGAAAATGCTTTAACTGTAATAAGTATGGGCATAGAGAAAATCAATGTAGATCTAGAAATTATCAGAACATCAACACACCTACCGGTCAATGTTCAAAATGCAACAAAGTTGGTCCATAACTCTAAAAATTGCAGAATGAATGTAAGATGTTATGTTTGTGGAAGATTTGGACATCTATCTAATAAATGTAGAACACAAACCGAAATAGGTTATGAAAAGCTATTCAAAAAAATAATGTAACTTGCTATGCATGTAACAAGATTGGGCATATTGCAAAATTCTGTAGAAGCAAAGGATCACCGACAGACAACAAAAATTCTAGCTTGAAGGGAAAAGAAAAAGTTGAAGAGGTTAAGCAAGAATTCTCAAAACAATGGATTAGAAAGTCAGACCTAAATATTGTTGGAAATACTCCTCCACCGGTAGAACCAATCAACACCTCACCAGCAGGATAGAGTAATGCTTCACTGGCAGGACAGAGTAATGCTTCACTGGTAGGACAGAGTATCACTCCACCGGCAGGAAGTTCTTCATCAAATTGAAGAAAATTTTCTTTGAGGGTTTGGCAATCAATGAGACATGTGTTATTATTCCCTCGGTTAAAGATGAGAAGTTGGAAAATACTTCTATACTAGTAGACAATGTTAAGTGACTACCTAACCGACATGCATTAAATGTGGTAGATGACTAATAAACATTATAAATTTGTGATTTTGTCTCCATTTCACTTCACCGAGATTTCAAACATTCGAAGCGCGCGAAATTTCCAGAGCTAAGGCATTTCAAGCAAAGAGGCAAGAACACTTCAGCAATCAAACCATCCTAAGGCAGAAAAAGGTATTTATCATCATGGCATCCACCTCTGCACTTGAATATATAGAAAATCCTACAGTAGTCGAAGTTATCAAACCCCCTAGGCCAGTGTTTCAACTAGATCCCGAGGTAGCAAAGAAAGATGACAACATAGGTGCTTTTTCCCCAATTCCAAAAGGAGTTGTTTATGCTGAAGACCCCAGAATATACATCCATTGCAACATAGAGGAATTAGGAGATGAAGAGATCAAAACCATGTATAAATCTGTCATATGTGATGATTCCGGAAATATAAAACCCGAACATAAAATTGTTGAAACCCTAGGATTCATCGAAATCCTCTGCATTCCAGAATTTCCCAAGGATGTGATTAGGATAGTTTTGAGCAGGGTACATGGTGAATTTTTCTGGTTAGATGCAATTCACAAAATTACCAAGGAAGCTGTGAAAGCTATCACAAGGTTACCTTCCACCGGTAAAAGACCAGACAAGACTAAAAAGGTCTCAAATGACCTAGTAACTAAACTAACTGGTGCAACATCCGACAAAAGGTCCTTGAGAGTCAATGATGTAACTGACACAAATGTGAGATTCATCAGCATGCTTTTAGGGTATAAAGCTACTCATGCAAATAGACTTAACTTAGTTTCAAGTTTATGCATTAAGAGTGCTTATGACATGATTACAGACAATGTGAAAATTGATATATGTGAGTGGTTAAAAGATGAGTTGATTAATAACTTAGGCAAAATCAAGAAGGAAAAGAAAGGAACTTTTAGGTTTGGAAATATACTTGTATGCTTAATGCTACACATAACCAAACAGGTTCCCGGTATAGGCCATAAAGTACTTGGATTTGATATACCGGTAGGGAAATAGTTAATAGACCTATTTAATAACATGGGTGAAGACAAAGAAAAGAATATCCATGAATACTTTCAAGCACTAAAGGCCAAAATGAAGAAAAGAATCAGACTATCACAGAAAATTGTTGACAAGTATAAGGATAACATATGTTTTGTGATAAAAAAGGATGAGATCTGGATGGAAGCAGTCATCCCAAGAACAATTTGGGTAACAAAGATGGGTTATGAAACCGATGATCATATCATTGAGACATATGCTAAAGCACTTCTGGAAGCACTCAGAGAACTAAAGGAAGAAGTATTTGGCAGTGCTAAGACCATATAAAGCCAAATTCAATCTCATAAAAGAGTGAAAAAGGTTGAGGCAGTTATGAGAAGAGGCTCTAGACAGGCTAAGGCTATTAAAGAAGATGTAATGAAACAAACTGGTATCACTGAGGATGAGTTGGTAACACTACAACCTGAAACTCACCTATCACCGGTAGCTACTTCTTTGGAGAATGACATGCGAACAACTTTCAAGAGAGTTGTAAGGAAAAGAGATCCTTCACCGGTAACCAAACCCTCACCTAGGAGAACTAGACAGAAGCAACAGGCAGTGAGGTCTCCGGTTAGAAAGACAACACCAAAGAAGAAACTAACACCAAAGAAGAGGAGGACAAAACAAAACTTGGCCCCTCTTGACAAATTATTGAATGAAATCATAGAGGAAGGGAAACTAAAGAACATAGGAAGGTGTATGATACACTGATAGCAGATGAAAAAGAACAAGTTGAAAATAGTGTTATTTTGCACATGGACATGTATAAAAAGTTCTTAATGTAAGTGGTAGATGAACTACTAGATGAACTGTTTAAAAGACTGGAAGCAAGAAGACAAGTTGTGTTAGAGCTTGACAAGAAGATCAAAATAGAAAAATTACTTGTTGTTTACCCAGTAAACTCACCTAAAGAAATAGATGACCTAATTGTAGAAGCCAACCGGTCAGTATTCTCTACTGCACACCGACATATTGCTTTAATGGTTGGAAGAGTTAATGAAGTAATAGAGGAAACAAAAAATGTATGGGATATATTCCTAGTTGAAAAAGAAAAATAGGAAGAGTACATGAACCCCAAACCAATAAAGGTATATCAGAAGGACAAGGACAAGGGTAAAGGAAAGGTTGGTGGACCTCCTAGTATCAAAGTAAAAGACAACTTACCCCCACCGCCTTTGATTACTCCGGTAATAACAACTACTAAAGATCAACCGATAGTTGAGAGTATGGATGTAGAGGATATGAATCCTAATCCTGAAGTACTATACACAGTAGATGTTGATACACAAAAGGTCAACATTGTGGTAGATAAAGATATAACAGGTAAGACAGACATGGCTAATGAGCCACTAGTAACTGATCAAACTGACAACACACAAGAAAAACCGGCAGATGATAGCACAAGAGAACAGTTAGAGACTCAGATTGAGACTGAGACAGAACAACAAACAAAGAAACAAGGAGAGCAACAGGCTCCAAAATAGGAACAGGAACAGGTTCATGTGGAAATAGTGCAACCGGCAACAAGAGAAGTACAAAAAGCATTGCTTAAGGAAATGCAAACACAGATAGACCTACCAGATGTCACTACAAGCTTAGTTACTTCATCCACCAACAGAATTCAGAATGTTGTTTCCTCATCAATAGGTTATAAATCAACAAATGTAACAGAAGTACTTTTAGATTCTATCAAAAGGATAACAAATTATAGTTCATAGGCTTATAAAGCTATAGATGACACAATCCCAATTTTGAAGAGGCTAGCTCCTAACTGCAATATAGACAATAAAGATTCATTAAGCCAAATTGACATTTTGTCCAAGTACATCACTGAGAACACAGTGACAATTGAGCAAATAAAGGAAGAGGCATTGAAGGATAAGATGGAAATTGAAAAGCAGAGATTCTTTGAGGATCAGATAAAGAAGTGTACAAGGGAATTTGACACACTTCTACCGGAACTATGCAACTTACTGAAGGAATTCAAAACTCTGTACAAAGACATATGCAAGACAAACCTACTGACATAGATAAGAAAATGAGCAAGGTACATGATGAAATCAATAAAATTGCAGACAATTTTGTTAACTCACCTGATGCATTATCAAATTTTGAACAAAAGATAACAAGTTTTGAGGAAGAGTTACTTAAGCTAGGAAGAGAAAAGGAGAGAATAGTAGATAAGGCAAAGAATTTGAGAGTAAGACTGAGTCCAAGATTGGACTATCTAGCATTCATGCGGAAGGAAATATCTGAGGCACTAGTACAGGAACATAGAACACCGATAGAGCATATGTAGCACCTCACCGATACAGTTCAAAGAACAGATGCAGCTATAAAGGACAACAAGAAGTTTATGGAGAGTATAAACTTGATTTTGGTGGATCTTTTTCAAATTGTAACCACATAGTTACAAGGCTAAGACTACAACTCTATTGACACCTTGACCCCATAAAATATTAATAAAAATGGGGTTCGAGCGAACCCCAATGATGTCACATGTATGATTGAACTGGGGGGTTCACTTGAACCCCAAAGGGTAGTTAAGTCGAACACCCCCAGTTCATTCGAACCCCCCAAATTTGTTTTTTTCCCATCAATGAATTTCATTCGTGGGAACCACTATTGTGAGTTCACCCACCCCTTAGGACAATATGATGTCCTAAGGGGTTATATGGTGTCCAAAGGGCTCATATGGTGTTCTAACACATGTGTGGACCTTTAGGACCCCAAATGATCCCCAATGACACCATATGACCCCTTAGGACCTCATGTGACCTGTAACAACACCACATGACCCTTTTGGACACTATATGACCCCCTCTAACATCCTAGTACATGACGTGACCCCTTAGGACACTATATGACCCCTTAGGACATCCATATGGTGTTTAGAGAGGTTATATGGTGTCCTTAAGAGTCATATTGTGTCGTTAGGGGTTATAAGGGTACCTAAGGGGCCACATATGACCCCTCGGGACACCATATGACTCCTCAGGACACCATATGACCCCTTAGTACAATATGGTGTCTTAGTGGGTCATATGGTGTCCTAAGGGGTCATATGGTATGACAACACATGTCTGACACCTTAGGACCCCATATGGTCCCTAACAACACCATATGATGTCTTAATGGGTAATATGGTGTCCTAAGGGATTATATGGTGTTCCAATATACATGTGTTACCCCTTATGACAACATATGACCCCTTATGACACCATATGACCACTTAGGACACCATATGACCCCTTAGGACAATATGATGTCCTAACAAATCATATGGTGTCCTATCAGGTCATATGGTGTTCTAACACATGTGTGGTCCCTTAGAACCTTGTATGACCCCTAATGACATGATATCACCCCTTAGAACACCATATGACCCCTTAAGACACCACATGACTCCTTAGGACATCATACGACCCCTTAGGACAATATGATGTCAATAAGGGGTCATGTGTTTTTATAACATATATGTGGCCACTTAGGACCCCATATGGCCCCTAACGATACCATATGATCCCCCAAGATACCATATGACCTGTAACAACACCATAGTACCCCTTTGGACACTATATGACCCCTCAGGATACCATATCACCCATTCAAACATCATATGGTGTGCTAAGGGGTCATATGGTGTCTTAAGGGGTCTTATGGTGTTGTTAGGGGTCATATGGGGTCCTAAGGGGCCACACATGTGTTAGAACACCATATGACCCCTTAGGACATTGTATCATGACCCTAGGGCTCATATGGTGTTTTAAGGGGCCATGTCATGTATTAGGATGTTAAAAAGGATCATATGGTGTCCTAAGGGGTCATACGACATCGTTAGATGTCATATAGTGTCCTAAGGGGTCATGTGGTGTCATTAGGTGTCATATAGTGTCCTAAGGGGTCATATGGTGTCATTAGGGGTCATATGAGGTCTTAAGGGGTCATATGGTGTCATTAGAGCTCATATGGGGCCTTAAAGAGTCATATGGTGTTGTTAGGGGTTATATGGGGTCCTAAGGGGCCACACATGTGTCAGAACACTATATGACCCCTTAGGACACCATATAACCCACTAGGACATCATATGGTACTAAAGGGTCCTATGGTGTCCTAAGGGGTCATATGGGGTCCTAAGGGGCCACACGTGTGTTAAAACACCATATGACCCCTTAGGATGTCATATGGTGTCCTAAGGGATCATATGCTATCCTAAGAAGACATGTCATGTACTAGGATGTTAAAAGGGGTGATATGGTGCTATTAGGGGTCATATGGTGTTGTTAGGGGTCATATGGTGTCCTAATGGGTGATATGATGTTTTGAGGGGTCATATAGTGTCCTAAGGGGTCATATGGTGTTGTTAGGGATCATAGGGTGTCTTGAGGGGCCATAGAGTGTCATTAGGGGTCATATGGGATCCCTAGGGGCCATAGAGTGTCATTAGGGGCCATATAGTGTCCTAAGGGGCCATATAGTGTCCTAAGGGGCCATATAGTGTCCTAAGGGGCCATATAGTGTCCTAAGGGGTCATATAGTGTCCTAAGGGGTCATATCGTGTCTTGGGGGGTCATTTAGTGTCGTAAGGTGTCATATGATGTCTTAAGGGGCCACACATATGTTAGAACACTATATGACTCCTTTGGACATCATATTTTTGTAAGGGTTGATATGATGTTTTTAGGTGTCATATGGTGTCGTAATTGGTCATGTCATGTACTACGATGTTAAAAGGGGTCATATGGTGTCCCGAGGAGTCATATGGTGTTGTTAGGGGTCATGTGGTGTTATTAGGTGTCATATGGGGTCCTAAGGGGCCACACATACTCTTAGAACACCATATGACCCCTTTAGACACCATATGACCCCTTAGGACATCATATTGTCCTAGAGGGTCATATGGTATGCTAAGGGTTCTTATGGTGTCTTAAAGGGTCATGTTGTGTACTAGGATATTAAAATGGGTCATATAGTGTCCTAAGGGGTCATATAGTTACCTAAGGGGTCGTATGGTTCCCTGAGCGGTGATATAGTGGCCTAAAGGGGTCATACAGTGTCCTAAGTGTCCACACATGTGTTTGGACACCATAGGACCCCTTAGGACACCATATCGTATCCCTAGGGCTCATATGGTGTCCTAAGAGGTCATGTCGTACATTCCAAGATGTTCAAAAGGGCCATAAAGTGTCCTAGGGTTATATGGGATCCTAAGGTGCCACACATGTGTTAGAAGACCATATGACCCCTTAGGAAACCATATGACTCCTTAGGACATCATATTATCCTAAGGGGTCATATGGTGTCCTAAGGAGTCATTTTGTAAATACTAGGCTATTAAATGGGGTCATATGGTGTCCAAAGGGGTCATATCATGTCCTAAGGGACCACACATGTGTTAGAACACCATATGAAACCTTAGGAAACCATATGACCCTTCAGGAGATCATATTGTCCTAAGGGGTCATATGGTGTCCTAAGGGCTCATATCGTGTACTAAGATGTTAAAAGAGGTCATATAGTCTCCTGAGGGGTAAGAGGAGAGGTGGAGGGAAGGAGGGAGGGATGTATGAATAGAGAGAGAGGTCATATAAGAGATAGTGATAGGTTTAGATAGGGAAAATAGATAAAGGGAGGTGGAAAGGGAACAAGATAGTGACAAGTGAGATATACAAAAGTGGAGGGGAGAGTTGGAGTGAGGGAGAGAAGGAGAGGTATTCAAAAAGCGGGAGGGAATGAGAGGTATTCTTCACCCCATCTATCTATACTCTCTATCTCCCCTATCCCTTTATGTATTTATCTCTTCTCTCTAGATATGGGTATCTATCTTCCCTCCTGCTTTCTTTATCTCCCCTCTCCCTCTCTCTAGTTACCTCTCTTTCCATCCCTATCTACTTTTATCTCTCCTAATTCTCTACCTCCTTCCCTCCATTCTACTATTTATCTCAACTCTCTCTCGAGCTCTCCCTTTATCTCTCTCCCTCCCTCCTTCCATCTCCATACTCTCTCTCTATTTACTTGAACTCTCTTTAAATACCTCTCCTTTTGTCCCTCACTCCAAGTCTTCTCTCCACTTTTGTATATATCACTTATCTCTATCTCTCTCCTTCCATCTCCACCTCTCTCTATCTATTTTTCCCCTCTCAACTTATCACTATCTCCTCTCTTCCTCTCTCTCTTTCTCTATATATATCTCCCTCCCTACAAGACCTCTATTTGTATCTTTTCTTCTATCTCCCAAACCTTCCCTTACCATTTCTATAAATCCCACTCTCTCCTCACTATCTGTCTCTATTAACCTACATCTCTCCCCCTCTCTACTTATATCTCTACCTCTCTCTAGAGTGAGATAGGGAGGTAGAGAGGGGATAGAAGAGAGATAAAAGTAGAGAGGGAATGAGAGAGAGAGAGAGAGAGAGAGAGAGAGAGAGAGAGAGAGAGAGAGAGAGAGATGTTGGTAGGGAGGGATAGAAAGGTATGTAAAGAGGGATAGATAGGTATATGTAGAGAAATAGAGGTAGGTAGGGAGTGAGGGGATGTGTAGAGATAGATGAGATAGAGAGTAAAGAGTTAAGGATGTGAGGGAGAGGTAGAGATAGGTCTAGATTTTGGGAGAGAAAGGAGTGAGTAAGATAGAGAGGTAGAGAGTAGATAGAGGGGAGATAAAAGTAGAGAGGGAAGGAGAGAGAGAGAGAGAGAGAGAGAGAGAGAGAGAGAGAGAGAGAGAGAGAGAGAGAGAGAGAGAGAGAGAGAGAGATAAGTTGGTAGGGAGAGTGAGAAATATACATAGAGAGAGAGTTATATATATAGAAATAGAGGTAGGTAGGGAGTTAGGGGAGGTGTGTAGGGAGAGAGGAGATACCGAGTAGAGAGTTAGGGATGTGAGAGAGAGAGAGATAGGTCTAGATTATGGGATAGAGAGAGAAAAGAGGGAGATATAGAGGTAGAGAAGGGATAGAGGAAGAGTGCTATGGGGAGAGATGAGTCTAGAGCTTAAGGAAGATAAAGAAAGCTACAAAATGCTGATAGGAGCCTGTTGATTACAAAAGTTTGACTAAGTTTGAAAAATTTATAAGATCTTTTAAAATATAGAATTTGCATTATAACTCCTAGAGATTTGAAACCACTTTCAAACATCTCATCAATATAGATATCAAGAGAGATAAGTCTAGAGATCAAGGAAGATAAAGAGATTGAGATAAAGAGAGCTAGAAAATTTTGAACTATTGATTATTGAAATTTGATTGTCTGAAAATTTATAAGGTCTTCTAAAATCTAGAATTTGCATTATAAATCCTAGAGATCTGAAACCACTGTCAAACATCTTGCCAATATATACATGAAATATAACTTAAAGTATAAGTCTTATATTTCATGTATATATAGCTTATTTTTAATAAATAAATAAAAAATGAAAAAACGGGATCCAATTTCTTAGATTTCGGCTCGAGACCTTGAACCATAATAAGATCCAATAAAATATTTATTGAAATTTATTTTTAGCCAATAGTATCAAAGAGACATTGAAATATGAATATTAACTAAAGCTATCGAATTAAAGCACATCACTACCACATCAGATCACTACCACATCATTGCATCATTTCTTTTACCATCCATTTTCTTTTCCAATATCTTTGAAAAATATTAACCTATTTATATAAATTATGAAATTTATCTTATTTAAAAACGAATAAAGAGGTGAAAACATCTAGTCTCTTTAAAAATACTTACTTGTTCATATTTATTCCTTGGTGCAATTTTCAAAGGAGTGTCTCCTACTTTTATGGCCAATTTCTGTTAATTATTTATTCCTAAAACATAACGTTTTTCTAGCCTTGGTTATAAGACCACGATGCAGATTAAGGTTGTTTCTTGCTCTGGCAGAGAAATAGAGCTTGCTGAATTGTTTATTAAACCTTGTTCCCGTGCCTCTGTTCTGTTCTATAAGGCTCTTTTCTTGAGAATATAATTCAAAATCCAGTTAGCCAGGTAATTTTCATAAATGCGTCCCATTGTCTTTCGTCTCTGATTTGAATTTGGAATGTCTTACGATTAAAATATTGATTATTAGTAAATGTGCATTGAATATTGAATTTGGACCTTAGATTGACTCAATGCTGATTAAGGTTAAAACCCAATCGTCACTCGCAGCATCACTACAACAACGTCATTAAGTCCACGAATATCATCTTTTTACTTACTAGGTTGCGACAAAAGGAGGTTGCAGTGAATCAAAATTGAACTTATAAACCTATTTCAATTGTCAAATTCCATATGGGGGACTCAGACTCACTATTGTCAAATTTTCTGCATAGCAGATCTAGTTAGAAAGCAAGAAACAAAACTTGTAGAAAAAAAGAGATAAAAAGAGCTCTGAAAATAGATCCGAATGGAATTATCTTGAATTTTCAATTACACTGATTGCATGAATGTAAATACAATTGTTGAACTCCCATAAGAATTGAATTTACAGAGAGCAGAGTAATTTTCGAAGGAGGTAGAGTTAAAACTAAAACTCTCTGTTGTTAGCTTAGATCTGTGCAATGCATGAGTGCCTCTTACAGTGGAACAATAGTTTCCCATAAATCATGGACACTAGACACACATGAGACACAGCTGCATGCGCTAACACCCCCCTTAAGCCTAACTAAGGAGAGATATGTGCCCTAGCAACAAAGTCTAATGAGGAACCCAATTACAAAGACCTGTACAATATGCATGTTAAATTTTCTGGCATGCACAATATGGATCTAGCAAGAAGAGAAAAGAAACAAAACTTACAGAATGAAAATAGAGCAAATAAAAACAGAACAAAAAGTGATCTGCCTATGAATGAAAACCTTGTATTAATTCATTATACTTTACAGTAGCTGAAAGCATGATTTATACAAACTTGAACCACCACATGATCTAACATTACGGTGAAGACAAGAGAAGACTAAAATTAACAACCTTAATTCAGGTATAAAAATCTAAACCTAACAGAGATCAGTGACCCACAGTCTGTGGTAGTGAACTAATAGTTATTTGAAGTTGGAATTAACCACCAACACCCCCGCTTAATTCTAACTAGGGAAAGAGTAAAGAAGAAAGAATTGAGGAAAGAGGAAAGGTGGAAACCTAGTGGGAATAAAACCCCCCAGCCCCGCCCCCCCACTCAAAATTAACACTAACTCTACATGATACATAATATGCTACAATATCTTGCAACCAAAGATCTCGCAGAAAGTAGCTATTTGTGCCTTCACAAATAAGAGAAAGAATGTCAATACAAAATGTAGCAAAGAGAATGTTGTAGTAGGTTCCTCTGCAACAAATGACACCTCTTCCTTTTAGAAGATAGAAACCTCGAACTATCAAACTATTGAATTCCCACTCAAGTGAAATGTGTGAAGGAATCAAGATGAATGGTTCTAAAAAATACTCATGTTTCTCCAATTCGATGCTGAACTGCAACTTTGCCATACAAGATTCCAGAATAGTGACCACTGAAATGTGAGATTTGTTTGGATGTGAATCAGGATGTGTCAAGATAGTAGCATGGAGAGGCTGAAAGAGAACAAGAGAATCCAAACCAAAAGAAGATGCAACTTGATGTGAGCTGACATCAGAGAGAAGACATGTGTCCTCAATATTGTCATCATGATCAAGGAGAGATTCAAAAAGCAAATGATAAATGTCTGATAGGATGATATCTCGCTCATCAAGAGGACAAGAATGAACCTGCTGAAGAGAATTTGAAGTAGCATTCGGAGAGGCCAAAATCTCTATCAAACTAATAGCTGGAGGTGACTGAACAACTACCAATATTGGAGGTGTGGAAAGAGGAAAAGCAGGAGGAGATGTCTCTATATAATCAAAACAATCAAGTCTCTTCCAATAAGAAAATTCCTCTTTAGTGTCATCCTCATACAAAGGATCATCATCACTATCAAGGGAGAAGCATGTCTTCATTTAAAAATGGAGGTTCATTGGGATCTCCATACATTTCCCATAAAGTGTCCCAAAGAGTGCAAGGGTACTCAATGTGTGATAGAGCCCATGATGTATAGTCCCCAACAGTTAAACCAATTAATCCTAAGACATGATCATTTCTACTTCCCCATGCAGATTTCTACCAACCAGTACTTGGTTTGGGAATAAGTCCATATAAATGAGGCAAAAGATGAATCTAGCAACAATGCTTTAGGATTCCATTAAACTAGGACTTGTAATTTCCTTCTTCCAAAAAGATGACAGATGGATGATATCTAACTCCCATTTTAGACTAAACTACCCCCTTTTGGAACTTTATTTCAGTTCATTTTTAATACAAAAATACCAATAGATACCCCCAAAGAAATGAGAATTCCTTTCTAAAACAACTTAGAATTTTAATACTTGCAAAAAATAAATGTTCTGCTCCTTTCTTCTAGCTCCCAGGCTCTGATACCATGTTAAATTTTCTGCATAGCAAAAATACAGATCTAGCTAGAAAGTAAGAAACAAAACTTATAGAAAAACAGAGAAGAAAAACAAAGATAAAAAGAGCTTTGAAAATAAATCTGAATGGAATTCTCTTGTGTTTTCCATTACAATGATTGCATGAATATAAATACAATTATTGAACTCTCGTAAGAGCTGAAAATACGAGGAGAGCAGAGTAATTTTTGAAGGAGGCAGAGTTAAAACTAAAACTCTCAATTGTTAGCTTAGATCTATGCAATTCACGAGTTCCTGTTACGGTGGAACAATAGTTTCCATAAATCACGGACACTAGACACACATGAGACATAGTTGCATGCGCTAGCAACTATTTGTGATTCTCTCCTTATCAAATTAATAGAGCGATTGAATTTTTATATCCTCAAATTTAAGTTAATGGGATACATTAACCTCTCCTAGGAGAATTCTAAGTTTGGCCATCCAATTTACAATCATGATATGGGTCGTGTTAAAGCCTAATATCAAAAAAGAATTGTTAAATTAATTACAAATATTTGACCATGGGTAAGAATACAAATATTTGACCATGGTTAAGAATACAAATATTGAAATAATGAATTAATACAACTAGTCATATATTTTAAAATTAGAAAATTCAATGTAAATAATATCAAATTCAATGTAAATAATAAGATATGGTTGGATAGAATTTTCTTGTATATGACATGGGGTGAGATGGACACAAATAAAATCGAGAAGTGAAACTTGAATGGACGATTAATGTTAAAAAGTTTCATTTTCAAATTTTGTTCTGACATGAAAATTGTTTTTTTTGTACTTTTAAATAAGGTGGGAAAGTTCATTATATATTAAGAATTCTAAATATTTAACCATAGGCAATAATACAAATATTAGGATTATGAATTAATACAACCTCTCACATACTAAGAATAATTATGTAATTTTTTTGTTAAAATCAAATGTAGATAAATATGAATACAACTAATGTGGTTAGGAAGGACATCAACCTAATAAATGATATTAGTATAGGTCTAAAGATGCTATAAAGAACTATATGAGTTCCCATGTAAAATTTTATGAGGACTTAGTAAAGTCACCTGAATAAGTCAATCACCCCACATATGGAGAAATAATCATGATAAGGAAAGTGATATTGAAGCTAACTAAAGGGACTGGGAGGACTAAGTACAATATGTGATAGTTAATTTTGGACCAAATAAAAGGAAAAATATATTAGTAACATAAAAATATAATCCAAATAAAATTGCATCTCCAATAGAGCCAAAAGGAAGTAATTACACCAAAATGAAAGAATAGGCACTAGAAATATACCTCCTTGATTATTGGATGAGATCTTTCATGTGCAAGATATGTTGATAGATATGAGATGTGGGATGGTTATTGAGAGATAGACAACATCTTCCTATGATCTTTGAAGTGTCTACACACATATAAAATGCCTATAAATGAGTGTTAATATAATATTCAAAGATATGGTTGGATAGTATTTTATTGCATATCACATGGGATGAGATGGATGCAAGTGGAATGGAGAAGGAAAACTTGAATGAATGATCAATGTTTAAAAGTTTCATTTTCAACCTTTCTGGTGACATCAAAATTATTTTTCTTTTACTATTAAATAAGGTGAGATGGGAATGCATACTTTAATTAATTAATTATAGAAGAAGGTTAGTCTAAGTCAATGAAATAAATAGTGCTTATTTAATTAATTAGTGAATTATGGCTAGTGTAGGATTCTATGAGAAACAAGAATGTAAGAAAAATATCTATTGTCATTTATAGACCACGAGTACTCTAGTTAATAGATGAGTGAAGATAAAATATAAAATAAAGTGGTTATCCTAAATAGACATAATCCAAGAGATAAATTACAAGATACACTTCTCACAAGTTGAGCACTCAAACACTTGTAAAATTTCACATTACTTCACACCTCACATGATCAAACATTGCCTTGATACCAATTATTGTATTTTGATGTCTAATAGTCTAACAATTGTATGTTACAAAAGTAACCCTGGTCGACACACTTAAAAAACTCATGGACCAAATTTTTCTCAAAGTATTAGTCTTGATTTCATTATATTAAATTTTAGATAAGCACCACTTTTTACAACCAAATTGATCCCTTTTTAAAATTAAACTATGATACACATTTATGTTTACTATTTTACTTTATTTTCTTATTCAATTAAGAATATGCATTTCTTTGCATAAAATATTTTATTTATTAACATTTATTTAGACCTATTTTCTTAGAAACTTAAGGTGATTATTTAAAATATGTGAATATTTCTACGCATTCATGATCTTAGTATGGTCAGAGATTTATAATTCATAACAATTTTCTTTAGCTATTATGTTTAATTACGATTGTAATTTGGATGGCCAAACATAAAAATCTTCTAAAAAAGGTTGATATATCCCATCAACATAAATTCAAGACTATTAAAATTCAACTACTTTATTAATTCAATAAAAATAGAATTACAAATAAAAAACCTCAATTCTTCATATTCTTCATATTGAAATTGACATTTGATGTAGGTTTATATAAACTTGACTCCCTTCAACTTCCTATTGTCACAGTACAGTAAATAAAGATGGAATTCCTCATATTGAGATTGGCATTTGATATAGGTTTATATAAACTTGACTCCCTTCAACCTCCCATTGTCACGATAAAGATGATACTCGTGGACTCCAACGAGGTGACTGCATTGATATTTTGTGAAAACGAATGTTATAAGTTTAACCAGCATTGAGAAAGTTCCAGGCTGTACCGGTGGACACAGGCGGCAGGGATTGTCAAAGTTCGTTTTCTAGTAATCAATAATTCAGTTGTAAGTCATTCCACATGCAAATCAGAGGCGAAAAATAATGGGATATATTTATGAGCTGCGTGTGGGTAGATGAATTTGTATTCAAGTTGTTAAGGAAAGAACCTTATAAAATGGAGTTAACGCAAACAAAACGTTTTAAGCAATGCGCTTAGGAAGCTGTATTTTCCTGCTCGAGCAAGAAACAACATTGAGCTGCAACTTGAGGAAAGGTTCTTTCGAAGTTTGGGCAAGGAAACGGCCTTCTTGGAAGCTTGTCGACGTGGTGATGTTAATCAATCAAAGTTTAATGGAATGGAAGACGTCTGTGAGGGGAGAACATGTTTTATTTTTATTTTTTTGATAGGTTATTGGTCGAAGCTTGAATAGCTTTTCTCTGGAGTTATGAATCAATAGGGACACAGTAGAGAGCCCATCCCCATTACATATCTTTGAATTATTATTATTATTATTATTATTTTTATTATTTTGTTTGATTAGATTGACCCCAAGACCTTCCCCATTCTATGGAAGGCCAAGAGTTTGGGAATTGGACTTGGGTCTCCACAATGAGAACCCAGTATTTTAACTAGTTAAGCTCAACCCACATGAAAAACACATAATAAATCAGTATATAATTATATAGTATCCTATTATTAAATTAACTATATTATAATATTATTATATTATTATGCAAAGATATATGAAGTTTAATATATCCATTTAGACTATTTTTAAAATGTAAGATATATTAAACTTTATTTAATGATAATATAAAACTTTTAAATGGTTAGTATTATAGTAATGGATAGGGTTAGGGTTAAGGTTAGTAAAATGGTCAAGGTTAAGGTTTACATCATTATTAGGACTAGGGCTAGGGTTTATATCATGGTTAGGTGTTGCATCATCGTTAGGGTTTCGTTTAGGTTTAGAATTATGGTTAGGGTTAGGAGTTAGGCTTACTGTTAGGATTATGGCTAGGGTTAGGGTTATGGTGAGGGTTTAGCATTACCGTTTTGGGTAGAGGTTATATCATGGTTGGGGTTAGGGTTAGGGTTAGGATTATGGTTAGGCTTCGAATTGTGGATAGGGTTAGGGCTTATGATTATGCTTAGGATTAATGCTTGAATCATGGTTAGTGTTAGGGTTATGGTTTGGGATAGGGTTTACGGCTAGGATTAGGATCATGGTAGGACTTACATAATGTTTAGGTTTAAGTTTATGGTTAGGGTTAGGATTTACATCATGGTCGGGGTTAGCTTGGGTTAGGGTTAGGATTTACTTCATGGTGAGGGTTGGGGTTATGGTTAGGGTTAGGTTTTAACTTTAGGGTTGGAGATTATTGTTAAGGTTAGGGTTTAGGTTAGGGTTTAGGTTTATGATTAAGATTATGATTATTATTTTCCAAGTTTAATGAACAAATATCAAGAATTCACGATTCAAATTCATTGAAAAGATAAAGTTACACTTACATTTTTAGATGAGTTCTACATACAATTGGACAATTATAATAAAGGTTCATTAAACGTAGCTGTCTTTTAATAGCCATCGAATTTTCGAAACATGAAGCTATTTGTGTCATGTTAGGCATATTTGAGATTCATTACTTGTTTTATGAGCTCTTTCCGTCTCTCTTTGTTTGTATCATGTGGCAGATGAGCTCTGAGCTTACCACAGAGGACAAGTGTCTTTCATGACTGTCACCAGTTTAGTTGTTTGCCGCAGCTTTGCCTTCACCACTTTTGGGTTTATGGCTGCATTGTACACGGTGTTGGCGCATTGTATGTACCCACCATACTCCTATATACCATGCAATAATTTCGCTTCTTCTATATAACCTTAAAAACTCCTTGTAATCATAATGAATGTGTAGTTAGTGTCTAACTATGTTATGATGGCCTTCGTGTTCCTTTTCCACGATTTTGAAAAAAAAAATATAACAACCTAAATGCCCTAACTAACTAAATATAACAACCTAAAAAAAAATATAGTACAAAACCAACAAAGAAAACCATGTCTTAATTATGGTGCACAAATATATATGTAATATCTAGTGCCCCTCTCCATGATGTTTTAATGAGATAATATCACTTTGGAGCCATTATCTTCATTCAAAGATCCTCTATGATATATCGTAAATTGTGTCATAAGTTTGTCAATATGCATAGACTACTTTGTAACCTTCTTTACACATGTTCATCTATATATCATAAAATTGAAATAGAATCTCTTATGCATATTATAATATTGTACATTCTCTTATACACTTTACATAGCATAGATGCACTTTTACACATCCCAAGACATATTACACATGGTGATTTGTCCCATCTCAAAGGTTTAAGCCCTTATACATGATAATATCAAAAATTAAATGCATGTTAATTAATAAATCGACCATCAAGAAAGAATGGTTTACAAATTCCAACCCAAAATTTCCCCACTTATTATATAGTTTACAGAAGAAAAAGCAAAATTGAACAAGCAATGATTTACTTGATATTGGTCATGAATAGATTCACTACACCATATAAAATCATTTAATCTTATTTTAATTTAATCATGCATTTATAACATTCACCAAAGTATCAAACTTTTCTATCACAAGCCTCCCATCCTCCACCATCTCAGGAATAACATAACATTGAACATCAATGTGCTTTGCTTTTGCATAAAAAATGTCATGTTTTTGGAAACTAATGATATTGTTTTAATATAATCATGATTAAGTTCCACGTACTCTACTTTATAGTGGAAACATTAGCCATAATTTACCTTTTAATTGTCCAAGTTACTATAACATTAAATAGGGTACATATTTTCTAGTAGAAATCATTTATCAACATCTTAAATTTAATCTACTTCTTGAAACCTTTAAATCTATACTAAGTTGTCTAGTTGATGCAAAGCATCACTATCATTACTTCATGAAGTATTTGAGTTTCTTATTATAAAAATATAGTAGTCAATTAAAGTTAATCTTTATCATAAATTATTTGAGTGTCTTTTACTATAGAAAAAAAGTTAAATTTCCTAGAACTATTAAATATTTGAACACTCTCAAGGTTGTGGTTGATATATAAAGGATGGAATCATTGTGGAGAGAAATAGAGAAGTATGTGTTGTACGAGGTATATGTGTAGCAATTCAATGGTCCAAAAGTGTTACAGATCAATGATAAAGACAATTTCAAACTTGTTTTGAATTGTGAACTATGATCAACATTTCAGTGGATATGGTTCTAAATAGTTTAACTCTATTTATGTCTTTGCATATGAAGTATTATATCCATCTTTCAAGGGGATACAAATTTGCACATTGCAACTTGGAATAAATATGACCTTTGAATTTTTTTTAGGTGGTTTATGCTTATTTGTCTTTAATCTATTTTTCTTTTATTCTGTCAAAGTCGACTACAACAATGTTTGAAATAATTTTTTTTTGTTTCACCTAACTGATAATGATGAATTTTTTATTTATTTATAATTAACTATATATATTTTATGATTTATATAAGGTGGCTTTATATTCGAATAAGAGTATTTTTTTTTAGTTATTGGAAAGAGTATGGAGAATAGTATAAATAATCTAGTAGTTAATTTTATAGTTGTCTTAGGCGATGTGAAAGATAGGTGTATATAGAAATCAAAAAATAGTAAATACAACTTAAGTATATGTGTTTTGTAAAAAAATAAAATAAAGAAAAATAATAGATAACTTTTTAAATATTTTAAAGGAAAGAAAAATATATCCTTTTCTTTTACCAGGATCTGGAACCCAAAAAATAACGCTACCTAGAGGAATAATCATCACAAAACCAACAACCCAACCACAACCGAGACTAAAAAGGACTAGTCTCTAAAACAAACATAAGGGTTTTACTAAGGCTCCCTTAACCTTCAGCTGACAACATGGGTTTTCTTGGCACCCATAACCTTCAAAGACACTAGACTACAACAGGTAGCCATACATTCAAGATCAAGACTCAGAGGGTTTTGAACGACTCCCCTAACCAACAACCTGGGTTTTGAACTTGCCCCCAAAACTAGCAGAGACGGGTTTTCCTAGGCTCCCTTAACCTGCAACATAGATCTCAGCTTGCCAAAAACAAAACCTATCCTTAACCAAAAACCAAAACAGCAAGTGGCCAGGTTGGGCCCTTGAAAACTACTAGCATCCAGCTTGCTTGTGGGTTTTACAAGGCTCCCACAACCTGAACCAGACATCAATAAAATAAACAAAAAATAACAACCAAGAGGGGGATTTTGAAAGGCTTCTCGAACCTTCACAGTGGGTTTTAAAGTGGCTCCCATAACTAGCAGGAGGGTACCCGTCACCACCCAACATCTGATTAGCACTCGCTTTCCAGGATGACACCTCTACACCTCAATAAGAAAGGAAACCACCTCAATACGAGCTAGAGTGAAAGAGACCAAGTATAGGGAAAATGAAGTAGATGACCCCAAAACAAAGACTAGTAGCCAACAAATATTCACATGATGCTTAGCTAGAAAGAAGGGTTTTGAAAAGGCTCCCAAAACCTTGAATAGAAATAGAGGCCAGTACCAAAAGGACTCTATGCCAATAAGTTTCACCAAAGTCTCCACCTCTAAAGGATAAGAGGGAAAGAAACCCATCAGCAAAGAGACAACAACAAGAGCACATCCAACCTCGAACAGAAAGGTATCCAGTACCCCCATCAGGATGCATCCCACCAAATTCTGCCAACAACTCTTCCCCTCTATAGAAGAGTGGTCCACCTCAATAAGACAGACAGAGATAAAAGGAAGAAAGACAACCAGTGGAACACTAGAGAATCTTTTGAAAATAATAGATCCATAAAAGCACTCACAATCTGCAAGAGAAAACTTAGAAATATCACACCAAAAAGATGTAGGGACCTCCTAGACAGAGTTCCCCAGCCACACCAGATCATTCCCAAAGGCCAAACACAACCCATGGGGAGAAAGGACTCCAGAAAAAAAAAACCTCCACCCGGATCCCAAACATCCCCTTCACACCAAGGCATAACCAGGACAGCACAAACTATGAACAAAGCCACCGTAGCCACCACCAGAACTTTCTTGCGAAGCAACATGACTAGCAAAAGGATCTCCACCTCATGGGCCGACTAGGTCCAGAAGAAAGCTCAGCCCAGATCCAGATCCAAGCACCTGTAGATCCAATGGTCTCCATTGCCAACACAGAAAGGAAGAGTAGCAATGGGGTAAGGGAAAATATCCCCAACACCATCCACACTCTAAGTCGCACCCACAATGCCCACGACAAAAAGCATCGATGGGAAAAATATTCTGCCATCAGCCAAATAGGGCAATGGGGAGCAGAGTCAGGACACATCCCTCCCAACGACCAGAGAAGAAACGAAAGTGTCCAGATCACTGGAAAAAATGTTGACCTCCACCAAGACCCAAACCCTACCAGGATCGACCACCTCCCCATCTTCATCATCTCCTTCCTTCACTGCATCTTCTCCTCCATTGGCTACCCTTGAAACCCTAGCTCCAGCGATGCTTCCCGCTTCCGACATCTTCTCCATTTTTTTGTCTCTACTTTTGAATTATGTTATAAATGTTTTAAATATTAAAATGTAGAAAGTAATAAAATTTAATTAATCTAAAAACTATTTTAAATCCACATACCTAATCTTATTAGTTTCTATAATATAAATTCAATTTCTTTACAAAAGATATTATTTCATATTAATAATTTGTCTTATCACAAATATAAAAGGTGAACACAATAAATACCTTGTTTTCCCCATGAAATGTGAGGGATTGTTGAAAGGTTTTAGTGTTCAACAAATATAAGTTTTATTTTATATAATAATATGTTGTTTTTATAACAACAAATAATATTTTGTATCAATATCTTTTTTTGGATCCTTCTGTAGAATAAAATCCTCACCATTGATAATATGTACAAGAGAGGCTTCCATCTCCCCAATAGGTGTTACCTTTCCTAAATGAAGAAGAGAATGTTAACCATATCTCCCTTCACTGTTCCTTCTCCCATTCTATTTGGTCACAGATCTTGTCGCTATGGAATTTGAACTAGGTCTTTCTTGCTTCTATTCAAGAGTGCTTCATTGGTTGGAGATGCCTCTCCATGAAAAATTCTATCAAACAATTATGGGATTTAATTCTTCCTCATGTGGTATGGTGAATTTGGAAAGAGAGGAACAACAAAATATTCAGAGACTCCTACTCCTCTCCCAAAATGGTTTTTACTAAAATCAAGTGGGCCATTTTGGAAAATCTAAAAGATGATGGTAAGCCTCTTATTTTTAGGAACAAGGATGAATTGGAACTGTTAAACAATTAGAATGTTTCTACCTCTTTAGACAGGAATGAAAAGAAGGATAAGAGAGAGAGAGTAGTAAGTGGTCTTTTCCTTTGACTGGTTGGATCAAAGTTAATTTTGATGGGGTGGCCAAGGGGAACCCAGGTTCAGTTAGGTGTGGGGGACTGATAAGAAATGAAGTTGGCTATTGTATTGTGGCGTTGGCTCTCCCCTTGGGATCCTAGACCAACCACTTAGCCGAAGCCATGGTATCTTACCAGGCTCTTGCCCTTGCTAAATCTTTTTGATTTAATAATTTTTGGCTCGAGGGAGATTCAAATAACATTGTAAAATGGCTAAAGGGTCTTTCCCCCCCATCATGGACCATCAAAAATATTATATATCAAGCCAACGAGATAATTAAGTCCTTCAAGTGATGTATTATCTCACATAGTTATAGAGAGACCAATGCCACGACAGACTGGGCTGCCAACATGGTTGCCTGTGCCAATCAAATGATCAGCTAGAGAGGTAAGCTAGATATTCCTCATGAGGCCTATGCCATCCCCATTTATGATAGAGTGCATGGAAAAGAGGGAGTGATAAGTGATGATTACAACGTACTTATCAATCAAAGTTGCCATAATGAATCAAAAAGAGTGGCACTTGAAGGACAACTTGGCGTTTAATGCAGACAAGACCTTGCATGCTTTCTGGGTGCTCATTTCTTTTTCAAGGGTTTCTATGGTCTTCACTTTGGCCTCTGTTTTTGCCTTGTTCTACATTGTGAAGGGTGTGAAAAATTATGTCCTTGACGCTATGGGAGGAAATAGGAAAAGGATTGAGCCACTTACCTATGATGAATGGAAGAAGTCAAAAGCATGGGCCATCTTGGAAACTACTAAAATGATGGGGTATATGGAGAGAATTCTAGGCAAAAACCCCACCGTTACCAGATTATTCAAGAAGAATTGGAAGGAGGGAAAAATCACCACAGGTGGGAGAAAGGTGGAAATTGATGAAGGAATTATTGCTAAAGTTACTAGGATGCCAATGGAGGGCAGGAAATTCTACAGGGATAGAAAGCTCACAGAGGATGCTATTAAGCGATTCCCGAAGGAAGACTTTGAGAAAGCCAAATTGGTGAAATCTAGCAAGACTTACTACTCGTTGAAGGTGATTAAAAAGGTATGGAGATGGGTTTTGTTTCCTGTGATGCAATATGTCACTCTTGATGGTAGATACTCTCATGTTTATGGATATCATTTTGTGCTCTTAAATCACTTCCGCCATAAAGATATGGTGTCAAATCCTTTCTACCTGTATAGTTCCTTAAACACTAGTATAAAGGATTTTAGGGCTAACCCGAATAGAAATCCAACCATGCATGAAGGGTTAATGTTTCTTTTATACAACCATGTCAAGGTCCCTTTCCTCAGCACTCCATCACTGAGCTTTCAAACTCGGAAGAGGAGTATGAAAACTTAGATGACAGCAAAGATGAGGGGTCAGATACAAAGTTGGAAGATTATTTTAATAGGGATACGTCTGCTAAAGGAACCAGAAGGGGGAAGGATAAAGATATGGCTTTTGGGTTGGGTAGAAAGACTGCTAGTAAAGGGGTTAAAAGAAATAGGAATAAGGTGTAGGAGGAGGATAGTTGGTTTGAAGAAGATGATGAGGATGATGATGGTATGGAGATTGAAAGTGAAAATTCTACCCCACCGCCCAAGAAGAAAACCAAGTGTAGTCCTGTTATTATTGAAATCAGCCCAGAGAAGGAGGATGGTACCTCAAAGACCCATTCTACTCCTTTGGACCCTAATAGATGGACTTGAGGTGTTGAGAAAGAAGGAAAGAAGATGGTGGAAGGAGAGACTCTACCTCCTAATGATAAAGTCATAGTTGTTGATGTGGAGACCCTGGAGAATAATGTCGTCTTTCCATAATTCAACAAAGATAGTAGCGACTCTCTTATTGCCATGCTTCATACTGCAAAGAATGGGGTGATGGAGTTATATAAGATTATAGGATGGGTCTACTTGGAGATTGAAAGTTTGAAGACAAAACAGGTGGACTCTTCTAGGAAAGTGGACATTTTAGAAGCTGTCGGGACAGGTAATTTCAGTTCCTTGCCTAATTATTTGAATGAATTAACCAAAGCCATCAGCGATGTAGAGGCTATTAGTGGATCTTATGGCTCTCAATTTAAGGATATGGAGGCTAGGTTCAATTAGCTAGAAAAGAGGGTTTTCAGCCATGAAAATACCCTGAAGAAAATTGGAGAACAAAGCCAAAAAATTTTGAAAGTCTTAGTCGATAACTTCAGTGTGATGATTAGTAAACTAGAACAGATTCAGCTAGAAAAGAACATGATAGATATTGCTGAGGATAAGGTGTTGACCCTTGAGGGTGTGGCTACTAGACATGGTAAAATAACCCGGGTGAGTACGAGGAAGATGACTCAGCAAGCTAAGTAACGGGATGATCTTAGGAGTGTTATTGCCTCAATGGTCTAATTGGAGAAAGAAGCAGTGGATTTTCTCAATAATTTTTCTTATTTGTGTTGTTTTCTACTTTTGGTTGTCCCTTAGGGGTTACTATGTTGTTCTTTTGTCACTTTTAGTGCTCTTGCTGTGTTTTTGTTTCTGCCAACTATTTTCGTTTCTTGTTATGTTTTATCTAGCTGGACCTTTAATGTTTTATCTATTTTCTAACTTGTTGTAAAGGGTTTTGGGGCCCCTCCAAAACCTGCTTTTCACTTAATCAAAAACAAATAATATTTTGTGTTCAACTATTGGTCCTTTTGTGTTGGATATAAAAGTTAGAGATAACAAACATTTGTGATTACTAATAGGTATTTGGTCCATTTAACTTGCATATAAGTTACATTTTACATTAAAATATGATATACTAATTACAAATGACTTTTTTCTATTCAACTACTAAGTATTTATAGATTAAGTTTTGGTTGAATATTTAAAAAGTCAATTTTTGGACACTTCACACTAGACATGTTATTTTCATGAGTTGCATGCTGAGTCATGCTTTCAAACCTTAGTTGTAGATAGCTAAGTGTCCATTTTGCTTTTCTAAAACGAAACAGAGGCTTTATGATATTCCAAGTGATGGCTACATGTTGACAAAATTTGTCCTTACATCTATTGGTCCCTCTCCCCTATATATTTAAAAAATATATATACTAGTTATATGCTACTTATACAACATTTAATTTTTCCTAACTAATCTTATACAAAATAAATTTATCAATCTATTTAAATTTTTTTAATATAAATGTAAATTCTTTCTTATTTTATAAATAAATTTTCATACCTTTTATATAAAAAATATTTTATTATTTTAAATATATTAATAGCATAATACTTAAAAATAAAATAAAAATATGCACGCTCTTTTATGCCATTAGAACTAGATGGTCAATTTGCTACTGCAAGTGCCTATGGTGAACAAGCATGCACATAACAAGGAGGCGAAAACACCTTTGGATGTTGCAAGAGAAGTCACCAAGTATTACCAATCTTTCGGGATTATAAAATACCTGAGAGATGTTCCAACAAAACACAATCCATTCATGTATTGCGCACAACAAGTGAGCCATGAAAAACACTTGAACACGATGCAAACGGTTAAGAAAGCCTTTGAAGAAAGACACAATTTAAAACGTGTTTCTGCAACTTCACCACACACTATCTTTTCTCTCCATTGCATTGTATGTAACTCTTTAGAATCATATAACTATGGCCCTATATCTACCCACTATACTCCTTTAAGGCAAGTTACTATTGAATAATTAATCAAAATGAAATTGGATGTTGTTGAAATGATGTTGATTAGATCAAACAATGTGAAAAAAGAAAATATATAATAATAAATTAATATAAAATAATTTTTTTTAATATAATTAATAGTTTTTTATTTGAGGTCAAATAGATTTTTTAGGGAATCGAAACCCTATACAAATAGATTTTGTTGGGATTTGAAACTGATAAGTAGAACATTGTAAAAGGTAGAACACATACACACAACAACCTATCAATATATAAACTACATTATATTAAAAGAAGATAAACATAAAAATCCAATCTATAACAACCAAAGGTTGACCCTTGAAGAATTAAAACAAAGGATTTTGACAAGTTTCCATAACCGTCACAACAGGTTTTGAAAAGGAACCCGTAACCTTCAAGAAAGAGGTAGAATAAGCTCTATTACAATAACTCTCATTCTCTCCTAGAAATCCATTCTCCACCTCAATAGAAGATGCCCCACCTCAATAGGATTAGAAAAAGAGGAAACCAATAGTAAAATGTATGAAACCCTTGTATCTCCTACAAGAAACTTCTGCACCCTAATAGGAGTAGCAAGAGGAAAGACAAGGGAAAGAGTAGCACAAGCCCATTTCTAAAAATTATAATCCTTAAAGAGAAGGGCTCTTTTCGATCCACACTAAAAGACATCTTCTCAAAACCAAAAGAAGAAACCTATAACCAAAAACAACAAAAGCCAACAAAAGAGGCCCAAACATAATGATGGTCATCATCTTAGACTTAGGGAAGTCATCAAAACCCCTCCCAATAATAGCTCTGCTACTTCCAAACAAAAACTAGATATCCATAACATATAGATCAAGAGAAATGAAAGTATCCTTACCAAAGACCGAGTGGGTCACTAAAGAAAGCTAAGAACTCGTTCATTTTAATTATATAAGTGCTTTTCTTGAGAACTTGAGTGCAATTTTTCATACAAATACACATTGAGTATTTCAATGAACTAATAACCCACCCTAAAAGGGTATTTCAATATGAAGTTAAGCTAAAATTGTCTTTACATTAAGTATTTTATCAGTCGAATGACAAATAGATCAATAATTATAATCATGTTGATTTGAATTTGACATCAAAATTATTACTATAGTTTCCAATGAAAACCCATTATAAATTCCATGTCGATCTAGATCTATAGCCCATGCATATGTATGCTCTTATCTCATGTTACATAATAATTTATTTGTACCACAAGTTGTTTATTGTTAAATACTAGTTGGTGAGTGACGTCTACCATAGCAAGAGGTTTTGGGTGAGGAATGATTATTGGACATAAAGAACATGATAAAGTTTGTGTACTACTAAGTATTTATGATGAAATTAACATTGGAGGGGTTGAATTAAGTTTATAATATTGAAGACCATATCACTATTAATTATAGTACTCCGAAGAATTGTAGTAGGGGTTATATTTATGCATCAATCATAATTAAGCATTGAATCCATTAAAGCATAATTAGAACTTTGTGAAGATACTAAAATCAATGGAGTAAGATGTAAGAAATAATCTATAGAGAATATTTACTATACATTAATGGAATTACAAACTTGGTCTAATTTATAGATTCAACGCCATAAACTATATAATAGAGGACTTAAAACAAATTACATGATAACAATTGCAAAATTTATACATGTAGTTAACGTACATCTATATCATGACTATTGAGCATGTTTCTGTTGCAAGGTGTGCATCGTTAGTCTCCATGTGTTGTGTAGTGCAACACTTGGGTTTGTGGCATGGCTTAACTGCCTCTTGTGGATTCTATAAGTCTAGTGGTTGAATCGGGAATTAAGAGGTCGATCTTTTGGTGCAATGACAACTGCACCTATAATAATTTCTAGGAATTATTTTTGATAAAGATAAATAGGTTTTACAGGGACTTGAAACCTAGAGTTTTACAGACCAAGACCAGTAGAAAAAAATATATTAAACCTAAGAGAAACATTAGAAAAACCCCACACAGACCAAAATCCAAAAAAACAAACAAATAGAGCCAAAAAGAAAATAGGACAAAGCACTCAATTGAGAGAGTGCAACAATTCAATATTCTACTGAATAATCTTCTTGATGTTTTTTTCCAAAACCTCCTTGATGAATCTGGAGGTTCCCTGGTCCCGGCTTCGGCTCCTGGTCCTAGTGCAAGGACCTAACCTAGTCTACCCTCCAACAACACTCTGGCCACCCTCTGAAGCATTCTTTTTCTAATTTTCCCCCAAGGGAGGATCACTGGCGATGGGTCTGGTTCTATAGTCGACCATAATGTCATTGATTTTCTCCAAACCATCAGCACTATTATTCATCGCCTCCCTGCTGATTTTCACCAAATTATTAAGGCTTTCCTTCATATCGTTCACATACTCTTCCATTTTATCAATTCTGCGCTCGTGGAAGATCTTCATAGTTTCAACATCCTGCGATATCTCCTGGATCATTCTCATGATCTTCTCAGCTTTACTTGGCCCAAGGGAATCCGTGAAAGTTTCAATAATTCCCTTAATCCCATATTTCTGGGTTCCAATTTCTTTTTTCAGCCACTTCTAGCAGTTTTCCTAACTTCTAGTGACCTCCAAACACTAGTTTTCCAACATCTTCTCCTCCTGATTCTTGCCTTCATTCTCCTTATTCACATTCCCCTATTTCTCATTATCCACATTGATGGGGATGTCCAACCTAATCTCATGGTCCAAGTCTTTGGACCCACTTTATTTGGTTAACTTCATTTTCTTTTTGATGGGGGCCTCCAGGTCTTTCATTTTCCTACTACTGAATTTGAACTTACTTGCTGCCCACCATGGAGGATTGGTTTTCCTGCTATTGTTACTTCTTGGGGTCACCATAAGCTCCCTTTCTTTCTTTGGTCTATACTCAGGGTCCTCTGAATCCTTGATGTCATGCCAATCCATGACAGTACCACTATCATCCCCGTGCATCTCCGTGTCAGAAACAAACTGCACATCAAGGTTAGAGAAAGAAATATGGGTTTTATTCTTGGGGGAGGGTTTCACTTCATGAGCTTTGGTGTATTCCATGATTAACATGATAAGCCCTTCATGAAGCACAGGGTTATTCTGGTTTTCAACATGTTTAACTAAACTATTCTCTAAGGACAAAACCAAGTAGAAAGGGATGGAGATAATTATACCATGCCTAAAATGGTTTAACATAGTAAAATGATATGAGAAAATACTAGCATATCTACCATCTAGGGTGATGTACCTCATGATGAATTATTGCATATCAGCTCATTGGGAATTTAGCTCTTTCCTGGTATAACCACCGTCTACCATTCTTGAAACCCTCCGTCGTTCCTTTTCCTTATTAAAAAAAGCCGCAATGGCCTCCTCACCTGACTTCCCGTCTCTATAAAATTTCCTACCTTTCATATCCAGACCAGTAACAATGGCAACCAGGGTTTCATCAACTTGAAACTCCGCATCATAATCTATCAACACACCTTTATTCTATCATTTGACAAAGCTTTCAATAACCAGGGCAGATTGACCATGCAGTCTCTCCAAAAAGAGCACCATCCCACCATCAGAGATTTCCTCCCAAACCTCTTATTATTATGCCACTTATCATAGGTCAGGGGTTCAAACCTATTGTTTTCACCTCCGATTCTGTAGCTCAAACAATTCAGAAAACTATACTCTAGAAGAAAAACTAGGAGGAAACAAAACCAGAAATAGGGTGGGCTGAAAGTTCTAGATCTTCTCAAAGTGGTAATAATTCAAAATACCACCCCAACAACTCCCATCCCCTCATAATCTTTCATCATTAAATTCATTAGGAAGGCTAAAGATATCAGCATCATTTCTTGCCAAGTCGCATAGATAATTCGGGTAAGTTTCCCTTCCTCTCCACCATTTGACTGCCATGTAATCAACAACCAAGTTGGCAACATGATCCATCAGTTTGTTTCCTTCATGAAAAATATGCAAGATCTTGAACTCCTCCAAGCTAGAAATCATTTCAAGGCAATCATTGATCAGGCTTGAAATAGTCTAGTTAGGCTTCGTACTACCCTTGATGCATTTCACAATATTAAGCGATTCATTTTCCAGCTAGACCCATCTGAACCCTTCCTTGCTTTCCATGTGTAGTCTTATGTAGGTGACGTTGGCCTCCGTGAAATGGTTAGTCTGGGTGCCTAAAGGGAGCGCCACTGTGGAGGCCAACAAACCCAAATGATTCCTCGCCACTCCCCCATAGCCTATCGGCTCAGGATTTCCCTTGGCCAACCTATCTATATTGATTTTGATCCAACTAGAGGGGGCGGATGCCAAGAAACATTCTCTCTAGTATGTTTAATTTTATAGAGTGGGACAGATATATCCCAACAAATCTTCCATCTATTGATAGTATCCCATTCCTTCTGGTTAGACTCAAGTGGAGGATCATTTTTCCTACTAGGACAATAATTAAGAAAGTTTTCCTTAATATCATTCCTTATTTTTATAGCCACAACAAGAGCATTGGACTCCATATCTCTGAAAACCCTATTATTTCTTTCCTTCCAAATACCTCAGGCAATATGAGGTAGGGATAAGTTCCACAAAATACCAATAGCATGGTTTCCATATGGATACTTCCATTGGTACTAGAAGTTTTGTATAGAATCAGGGGGGATCCAATTAATGTTCCACAGGTTGAGAAAGAAGGCCCAAATGTCCCTGACATAAGAGCAATGTAAGAGCAGATGATTTTATCTTCTTCTTTACATAAAAAAATATCTATTGGTGATGGGGATCCCATGTTTACAGAGATTATCAATGGTAGCGATCTTGTTTTGCACAAATAACCAGAAGAAGATATTAATTTTAGGAATTAATATTTTATTCCAAACACCAACCCAAAAGGGGGGAGGAGTAAAAAACAGTTTCTAGGAATTGTTGACAAGTGTTGGTAATTAATAATTTCTACCTATGCAAATCATCAAGCCTGGCATTTAAGATAGAAGTTTCCTAATTTGAATTTTAGATGTTTCTCACAATGGACATTCTAGATGTTTCCTTACTATATACTTCTGCCTTATCTTCATCAATTGCTATAAATAAGATTTAATATGAATTGTTACTCACCCTTTCATGGGTCCAGCTCTGTAGAGCCGTAAGGAGATGTGAATGTAATGTTTATGTTATTTAATATAATATAATGTCTGCATTTGTCTATTTTTTGTTTTTGTTTTTCTGTCTCTGTTCACCCCATCAAAGTGGTATCAAAGAAGATGCTGGAGATCTTGGGTGTGAAGCATATCAAAGATTAGGTGAAAGGAAGTGAAAAAGATCAAAACCAAGCAAAATTGAGATGCAACCATTTTGAAAGAAGAAATTGTTGGAAATGATGTACAGCCGTAGCTATTGAGAAAAAGAAGTCAAAGTATCAAGAAATTATTGTCTGCAAAGAATTATTGCCAAATAAGGAACAAATTCAATCAATAAGATAGAAAAATCATTCTAGCAAAATCAAGTGAACAAGGTGAGCTTAAATTATTAAAATCAATGGGAAAATTAGGCAAAAGAGTGTTGAAGGAAAATGCAAATTTAATTTATGAGATAGATCATCTAGAAGGGAAATTATTAGAAGCGAATACAAAAATGTTTACAATTAAAAAAGAACTGGGAATTGAAAAATGTACACTTTTAAATGAAATTAGTGATTATAAAGAGAAAATTGAAGAGTTAGAGGAAAAATTAAAGTTGTTCGATGATGTTAAGAAAAATTAAAGTTGTTCGATGATGTGATGGAGCTTTGGATCGAGTCGGCTGAAGTCGTACAGCATCATCTGTGTGATGTTCAGACTCTACAAGGTAGGACGCATCTATTCTGGCTTCAAAACAACAGTATGGATTGACTAACACGCATGTTAGTCCCGCATCGTCGATTTTGCAATTAACAGCTGCGATTGACTAACCTGTCGCTAACACAAGATGTGGGTGGCTGTGCTTTGATGTCCCTGGTTCCTCATCTAGTACTAGTCGTAAAGTGACTTCCATTTCAAAAGTCAAATTAATGGGCCAATTGATGTGTCCATCTTCTACCTATTTTCTAAATACAAGAGACTATATTTTTTAATCAGATGGGTTCATCATCTGGTACTAGTCGTAAAGTGACTTCCATTTCAAAAGTCAAATTAATGGGCCAATTGATGTGTCCATCTTCTACCTATTTTCTAAATACAAGAGACTATTTTTTTTAATCAGATGGGTATGATTAGATTGACAAAAGAGTAACATAAATGTGATTTATCTCTCATCTGGTACTAGTGTAGTGACGTGCCCTATATGTCAAACTCATGGGCCAATTCGAGGGTACGTCTTTCTACCTGTTCTCTACATTGCGTTTGGAATCAGATTACTTCTTTTCCAATACGTGTTTTCACATCATAGTCTGGTGGACCGCATAAGAGTTTATTTTACTCTCCACAGGATATTCTTTTGTTCTTGTTACATTCACAGCGAGTGAATCGTAATTTGTAGTTTCCTCCTCTCAGACGGAAATATTCACCGTTCACTTGTAAGTTGTGAAGAATTTGCCTTTATCTATTACAGATAAGAATGGTGTTCGGAATGTCGACGAGAGAACAATTTAGTAATGTTCGCTATTAACTCGGATGCTCAATATATAGTTCCAAAATAGTTGGATGAACTCAAGATATATGTGACTCGAATTTTAAGCATTTGACAAAGGGCTCAACAAAATGGTCGAATCCTTCAATTTGTAATTCATTATTGTAATTGAATTAGTCCATTTCAAGATTAGGTAATTCTACAGACTACATTGGTAATAAATGCCGAGTAAATTTGGTCACAGATCTATACCATTTAATACAATGATGTGACTAAATTGGTATAACTATTTAAACACATGAATTTAACCTAGTACTAATTCAAAATTTCCCAATCGAATATGAATATAGATTAAAGAATGTCAAATTTGTGACTACAAAATGAACGACAATGGTATTGATGGAAAGATAAGTTTACATATAGAACCAAGCTATTCTCTAGGTGATAACTAGTTCCTTTCTTTTGCATAACCTTTAAAAAAATAAAGATTTATTTTAATTTTAAATTAATACTAACATTTGTATTTAAAGGAGGTGTAATGGTGGAGGTATAAATCTTAAAGGAAATGTTTTGATTATTAGGTTAGCATGGGAATGGACTGTATCGATTACATTTCAGTCATCAAGACAAGTGAAGCGAATTAAAGAAGACATGAGATTAATCAAAAAATAAAACATAAGAAATCTTTAAAAGAAAACTAAGTCTTTTTAGTATGTCAAACATTTGGGCACTATGAAACTTCTACGACTTTCCATAAAGAAAACAAGTAAATAAAATTGAAGGTGTTGAGTATAAATACTATTATATGTAGGCAATAAGATAATAGCGAAAAAGGGCTTGAAGGATCAAGAAAGTCTTGAAAATTTTGGTTACTAAGCATTCATTTGGATTTTTTAAACTAAGTATTTACTCTACACGCAACCCAATATGAGTCAAGTGAGAAAATGATTAAGTTAAGTTTAACTATAAATTGGCTAGCGCTCTATTGATACTTTATTATGTTTGAAAGGAACAAGTAACATACCTTGTTAGGTGCCACACTAAATTTATTTATTTTTGCACATGTGACTAAGCATCCCTAAGACCAAACATTCTCCTAAGTTAGATTAGGAAAGAATTGAAATCCACTAATGGTAACATGTCCCAATTCATGTTTCATGCTTTATTTTCTTGTGTATGCATAGTCAAATCCCACAAAAATTTGCAATAATCAACACTTAAGAAAACAAAAATTGCTAACTTCTTTATAGGTTTATTACAATTTGAAGATAAGGTCTAAATCAACTTTGTATTAACAGTCAACATTTAACACCATTACAATATAAAGATGTTACAATTAATAGTACAAAGACAACTATTGTGTCAATTTCCATACAATAAAAGATATAGTATACCCTAAAAATTAGTATAGAAGCTCTAATGACACATAAGGTTTGAAAACTAATTTGAGAATACAAAATATAGTTAGTTTCATGTATAAATATTTGGTTAATGTTATTTTAAATGACTTTCTATGAATGAAAACTACATAATAAATCTATGAGGCAATAATAGTCATGTTACTAAAATTAATTGTGTAAGTTCTATTTATATCAATATTTAAAATTACAACTTATAACAAACATTGATACAAATAAAATTCACCTAGTTGCTTCCATAAGCATCCTAATCTGTTCATAAATAGAAAATAATTAGTTGATTTAGGCATTGACTTATGCTGAAACACATGGTAAAAGTTTGATACAAAAAGTTCAAGGGTACTAACTCCTTCCAAAGAACATACAGATTCTAAATATTTGAACCCAGCTATCTACATAAACCTCAAGAGCAAAAAGATTCCAACCAATTTAAGAAAAAGTAAGAAACATAAGTATAAATTATCTGATTTACTTTAAAATTATTTTATTTTATTTAAAAAATTATTTAAGATTTATTTTATTTGCATTAGATAATAAATTAAAATATTTATTTACTTGACAATTATGTCTTACTTAAAATATAATAATTTAAAAAATATTATTTTTATTTGCATTGTTTAGTGAATAACAGTTTATTTACTTTAGATGTGTAATTATTTCATGAAGAAAGGTCTCTAACATTTGAATAAGGTTATTTTTCTTTTGAATAATTGTCAATTTTATATCAATTTTTTTTTAAGCATTCTCTATTAAATTCTATCAATTATGACTATTACAATTATTAATATTAATCGATAAATGGAAATCTTACTTAAAATAAAATCATTTATTTTATTTTATTTTTCTATTTTATGTACTCATAGAAAATGCATAATGATTCCACAATAGAACACTACCAATTTTACTTAAGTGAATTCACATAATTATTTATATTTTTACTACTAGAAAATGTATAATGATCTATCAAATCAACTTTTGTCCAAAAATTTAGAACAATAAAAAATAAAAATAATATTTTAAAAATTACAAAAAAAGTGAACCTTATAATTATTGTTAAAAATTTACAATAAAAAATGGACGGCATAACTATTTACATATTTACCATTCCACTTGACTATACAAATTCTTGTCTAAACTTTTATAATAAAAAAAAATTAAAAAATAATATTAATATTTTTAGAATAAAAATAGATCTTAAAATTTATATTTAAAAATTTACAATAAAACATAGAACATAAAATTTATAATAAATAATTACTTACATATTTATTATCATAAAAACCAACTTTTATGCAAAATTTTATAAAAATAATATTAAAAAATTTACAATAAAAATAACCGATAAAAAGATAGTTTAATTTGCAATAAGAAATGAACTCTAAAATTTAGAATTCAAAATAGACTAAAAAATTTAGAATTCAAAATAGACTAAAGAACACTTCTTAATATGATAACATATTTCTGAATAAATAATGAGTATCTTTTAAAATAATAATAAAATTTGTCCAAACTTTTATAATAATGAAAATAGAACTAGTATATTTATTTTTTTAAAATATATGTAAAATATGACGAGAGATATCTTATAATAAAAGAGAATCATCTGTAAAATAAATGTTCTTCTAAAATACTAAACACCAAAAATACAAATCCATTAAAGTCCTCCATGCAAAATACTGTTAATCTAGCTGGAGAAAGTGGGAGGGTTCTATTTTATTTGGAATAATAAAATAACACCTCAACAAAAGCTGAAACATGGCATATTTCATGCAATTACCTTTCATTTGCATGTCAATCAAAAACGGATTTTTGTTTACGACATTTTGATGTCATTGTAGATACCTCTCACATAAAAATAATATTTCCAGTAGACATATAAAATTAAACCGAATGATCTTTAGCATGGAATGAAACTTCCAGAAATGAGGATGTAGGGCAGAGAAAGTGGTGGAGGACGTAGTATCCAACTGAGATTTGACTAGGGCACACCTAACCATTTAGCCCAAGTATGTCGAACCAAAAGCCCACACCCATGGAAACTCCAACGGCAAATGTGACAAATCAATGACAACCATTGAAAAAAGAATTAGAAAAAGACATTTGATTAAAAAAAATTTATTAAAAATTACTAGTAATTATCCAATCAAGTGGATTTTTCTTTGGTTGTTAATATTAGAATAAAGAGTTGATAATAATTTTATTTTTAATTGAATAGTATGGATTAGGAATTGATTTCATATGGGATTTGATGATACTTGATTGTATAGTGATCTCAATTAGATTTTTTTTTGTCATTAACATTAGAGTAAATAGTTGACAATAATTGATAATAACTATTTTTAAATTGAATATATAGTGATGTCAAAATTGTTTAGGTATTAAGTTTAAATTTGGAATTTTTCAATGTTTTAAATAATCATTAAGTAATCTATGTTTTAAAGAAAATTTGCCTGCATAAAAACTATTTATTATATGTTAATCAATGGTGACACTATTGATAAATTTAACATTTATGTGGAAAATGACTTGTAATATTTTGATGACTTGAAAACTATTTGTTTGACTTTCTAGAAACTAAATGGACAAATAGCCCATGTATTTTATAAATAATAATCTCTAAATATAGTTTTTACATTATATAATCTGTAGACCCAATATATTATTGAGAGCATATTTTATTACCAGCATAACCATTGATGCAAGTACTAATATATTATATATATTAAAATATTTGTTAATAATATTAAACATATTATGGAAAATTGTTTTTAAGTTGTGTAAAATTCATTCTCTAATATGACATGGGATGGTCTCCATGGATTACTATGGAATGCACTCCAAGATATGTAGGGGAAGCGTACCAATAGCTGAAATAGTTCCAATAACTGTCACCTTCATACCATGTTGACCCCCCAAAACATTAAAAGAAAATTGTCAGTACATAAATAAAAAAATACTAGTAAATATTTATTTTAACACCAATACATGTTCACAAATGAATTAGTAGTTGAAATAAAAAAAGTAAAAAAAATAAACAACTACTGGTACATTTCCTATTTTAATACAAAACAACTTGCACAAATAATACACCTTTTTATTTTTTTTTAAACTTAATGTTTACATTTGCCACTTTATGCAAGTGGCTTAAAAGTACAAATGTACTCCAATTACAATTACATATGCACAACTATTGGTGCATTACATGACATAAAAACAATCAATTTTAGACTTCTAAGACACTCAAGTGTACATTCTACCAAATATCACTTCACAATTTCATGCATTATCTGCATTTGGTACCTCCATTTGCAAGAACTGGTGTAAGGCTCCCCAATATCCAAGAATTTGCATAAAATCATATTAAAAAAACCAAGTTTCATTCAAAGCACAGAAGAAAATTGAACAATTTGAAGCAATGGAGGACTGCATATTTAATATGACATGACCGACTGTTTCCCACAAAAATTCAAATTTGAAAATAGCTAGCTACCACAATCGAATGTATTGCACATTCGAACTATGTTATAAGACAAAATTTTACATGTCACTTTCACTACAATCCAATTCATTGCATATTCTTGAGCTCTGCAAATACCCTCGACACATTCCTTACTCAAGGGCACACATTCAGGTTGGTACACACAAAATAACTAAATTCCCTCTGTGCAATCAATGTTGAATGCTATAAATCTTTCAATTGAAATTATATTGTTTTCAATAAACCAATATTTCTTTCAATATAATTATTGTAAATAATAACTATATGACACAAGAGTCAGGTTGGAAGCTTCTTCATGGAGATGTTTTTAGAACACCTAGAAGCTTGGTTGGAAGCTTCTTCATGGAGATGTTCTTAGAACACCTAGAAGCTTGGTCATGCTGTTAGCATTAGTGGGCATAGGAGAACAACTTGCTAGACTCGTACTTCTTGTCATCCTAATGGCAATCATTGGCATGCTATACATTGGGTATGTGAATTTACTATTTTTGATAATGTTTGTTGATAATTATTAAACTTTGTCCTATTGCTACTTCCATGTCTAAGAAGTTATTTTAGGTACTAAATATCCTTAGCCAAGTCCCCATTGACTTTTGCAAAATAGTCACCAGAACACCTAACATTTAAGACAAATAAAATTGCATATGTAGGAGTACATCTTGGGATTTTGATGAACACGGGGCACAAGCAAACATACTGAATAATTGTTTAGAACAATAAATCCCCCAAAAAATCAAAGCATGATGTTTAATGTAGTAAGAAAGCACAAAACCTAAGGTCTTTCAGTGAAGTTGTTAATAATAGGCCAAGAGTAAAATGAAAATTGGCAGAGAGCCAGTGACAACAAGAGCCCTATGAAATATGGCATTCATTGATTAAGACGAGTTACTATTACAATCCATATGCTTAAAATTTGACAAGGACTAGCACATGGTAGACGTAGTCTAGGAAGTGATTGATGCAAAAATTGTGATATAAGTTGTGCAAGCCCTAGTAGGAAAACTGGGTGAAACTTGGCTCAAGATAAAGATTTGGAGGCATAGTCAAGCAAGAAATAGGTTGTGCAAGGATGACATCAAGTTTCAAAACAGTGCCATTAGGGTCATTGTATGACACTTTCCTTATTTCTGGACTCTCACCATGTGGAAACTGGAAAGTCTGAACTGTTTATGAAGCAGTGGTCCTGTCTGAAATCTCGAGATTATCTGTCAGCAGTGCCACTATAGGTTAGATTGCACAATCTGCCACGAGAAATATGGAGCTGATTTGTAATGCCCCCTCTTCAAAATTAGACCTAGACTAAACCCTCCAATCAATTTGGTAATTCCATTTTGGGAGTACAAATGGGATTTGATCAAATTGAATTTAAAGATTAATTATTTAAAAGTATCTGAATATTTTAGGACAAAGTGCAAGGTGACAGCAGTGATTGAGAATTGTATAAGACAAAGGGATTAAATAATATTACAAAATGAAACTATAATTAAGTTTATTAACCAAGGGGAATTTGAAGATTGACGACTCTTGGAGAAAACAATCTATTTAAGAGAGACCAAGCAAAGAGGAGGGAAGATTGAAAAACATTTATATAATTTTTACTCCTTGTGGAGCATGGAAAATTAGTTCAATTAACCTGCGGATGAAAACCCTTCAGGTATGGATTTGAATGACAAAACCCCACGATTTATTAAAGTAATTCCACACAGAGATCACCATTGTGCAGATCTGATTAAAGAAATATCTTTTAAGTTACAGATACATTTAAATATTTTATATTACGGCATTCACTGCTCATATTAACTAGCCCACACAGTTGTTATTTGCTTATTTGAGAAACGTTGGCCCGGAATTCTTCTGTTCTGAAAAATCTAGACACAGTGACTGAAATGGTGGAAAGATGAGCAGTCCTCTTGCTTCCATTTTGTGAATACATATCACCATGTATTTCATGACACAACATCTCTTCTCTTTAAAAAAAATGTACTCCTTAGTGTAGCACAAACCATTTTAAGGGTGGCTAGATCATTAGAACACATTCATTCATATATTTCACAAAAATGTATAACTGAAGTTGTCTTATTACATATGCACAATCTAGCATGAATTTGATTCTATATATTCTCTCTCTTTTTTAAAATTGTCCTACAACATAGATTGCAACAATCACAATCCTATTAGATTGTCATGTGGTTTCTATCATAAAATAGCTTAATAGCCATACTTATCAACACCTTTTATGTGTCCAAAATATTTTGTTGTTTATTTTTCATGTAACAAGTTTCTTTGTAGCTAACAAGTTTGTAGTAAATCTATAACTTCACAACATAATTCTATGTAGGATCAACACAAGTTTCTTCCCTTGGTGCAATTGTACATGGATGGAAGACACAACATGCTCTTTTTGTCATGGGAAAAAAAAATCTCTAAATATTATTAGTAGTTTAGCTCACACATCTACCAAATCATATATACTTGCTAAGTGGGGGGAAAATGTAATATCATAAATTCATGTCTTATAAACCTCTCATTTAGATCAATAAAAGTTAATTGTGCAATTTAATCATTAATTTAATTAAACATGCTTCTATATCTAATAAAGTAAGGTTTGCTCCTGATCCTGAAGCCCAATTTTCCCTTGATGAATGTGTTATGTGTAAACGTTTATGTGATGCACTAGCACCTCTAGCAATTATAGGATTGGACTAATCATTAGTTCATTACACTTCCTACATTTTGGTAATGTAATAATTTCACATTTTTATGTTTTCTCTAAGATTTCATTCATTCAAGCTCTATAGAAATTCTTTTTAAATTCTTTTTTTCTCTCTCTGATGTAAAGTTGAACATTGTCCTCTTGAAGCTCTTACCACCATATCGATTCTAACAATGAAGCTTTAGAGATTAGTATTCCTTTCTTGTGTCACTTGTGTGAAAGCAACTCTACCCCTAGATAATTTTTCTTTCATTGTTGGAAGACTAGTAATTTGTAACTTTGACATACTCTTTAAACCCATTGCATTGTCTTTTACTCATAGCATATAAATCTCTCTTGTGTCTCTTTCTATGTCAATTTCATCAATACCTATCTTGGTTGTCTAAGGAGGTGGAAAAACCAAAGTGGGGGTTCGAGTAAAGTAATCCCCTAAACAACCACCCCAACCTCTAACGTTGGTCTTTCATGTGTAGATATGGAAGGCATTCGACCTATGGAAGCTCTTAGAACTTTTTAGTTTTTAGGTGATCTCTCTCATTGTTTTGCCTTTCATTTCTTTATTTTGTGTATTTTAACACATAATCTTTAATATGATTTAATTATCACATTCTATTATTTTATATTGCATTGTCTTTTATTCGTAGCATATAAATATCTCTTGTGTCTCTTTTTGTGCCAATTTCATCAATATCTATCTTGGGTGTTTGTGGAGTTGGAAAAATAACGTGGGGGTTTGATTAACGTAAGCCCCTAAATAGCCACTCCAACCTCTCTCTTTGGTCTTTTATGTGTAGGTTTGGAAGGTGTTCGTGTAATGCCCCGCCATGAACCCTATAGGGAAACAACACATCTAGGCAACTAAAAGGTGAAATATATATATATATATATATAAAGGTTAAGTGCATTAATTATAATATTGCACGTTTAATTACACAAGCAGAAGTCTAACAATGACATCCTAAAGGGTTACCAATGAAGATTACTTTGAAACTAAACAACTAACAAAGGTTAATCCAAGTATCCATCTAATTAGGAAATTCAATTGCAATTAATAAAACCATTCTTATAAAATTGAATTCCATATTGAAAGATGTAAAGTGTTACAATATATTTATTTTCAATGAACCATTTACACATAAGAAGAAAGATAACTTAAATAGACATACATTCCATTGAATTAAGATTACAATATTCAATAATTACATGGCTTCCAATAATACAAATGAAATACATAGGTTACAATGCCAAGGTTACATAGTTTACTGATACAATGACCACATGGTCTCAATGTACAATAATCTTGAACATGAGCTAATACATGAGTCACAAGCCAAGAAACACCACCGAAGACGATCCTCGCATGAAGGTATGAACACAAATATCTGATGGGAAGTGGAACTACCACCCGACCATGTGATCCCAAAGTGGAACCACCCCATCGTGCTGGGAGATAGCAGAAGACCCTCAAGCAAGCAAGATAAGACAAGTACAACAGTATAACATGACTCCACAAACCCATGTGACTCAACTCACATACACTAGTGACTCTAAGGAGAGAGTGTCATCGCATGGCTTAAGGTGGTTACCCTAGGTAGGCCTCCATAGGTCCTGGCCCCCATCCTGGGTTATCCTGGTAATCTCTCCTGAACCCTCGGCTCCATCTAAGCATCATGTGGACCCTACCAATCCCTTCATGAAGACAAGGTGGTAGGTTTGCCATTCCAGGCCTTCTCACCACATCATGAGTCTATACAAGCACTCAACCATGTGCGAGGCACATTATCTTAGTTTAATATTTTAGCTACCCACCCCCTAATCAATTATTAGGTTATCATTTCTTAGCTGACTTTCGAGGGGTTATCCTACCATCCACTTTGGGCGCAGCCCCCGCTCGAAAGCCACTCTCTCTCATAGGATACTAACAGGAATGGTCTCTCTACGAAAACTCTATGGTGAAACTGACAGCCATAACTAATCCTGACAGAACTATAGGTGAAGGATACACAAAATCATAAACCCAGGATTGACCATTTGGAATAAAACACACAATGGCTCACATCAACAGTGTTACACAACAACACCTAACCAAGGGGTATAACAACCGTTACAACATGATAACAACTCAAAATCAGATTTTTAACAAAATATGCTTTTACCTGAAAACTACCATTTATTCTAAAGATCCTATAATAGGCAATCTTTTTAAAACAGTAAAAAGCAATAATTACTTGCAAATTCGGATATTTCGGAAAATTAGAAAATACATCTTTATTGGTATAAAAATAGCAGAGTTGTCACTTGTTCAATAAGAATAAATTTAATCACATACAAATTAAACTCCTAACATATTACCATGATTAAATCAGGAATCTAATTATATGCTTTTTTGAATATAAACTAATCTATGAAATAATTATATATATATATATATATATATATATATATATATATATATTATATATATATATATATATTATATATATATATATATATTATATATATATATGAGTATATATTCATGAATATATATCATATAAATATATACATATTAATATATATATATATATATATTAAACATAATTAATTTACACAATATTCGATAATTCTCAATTAATAAAATGCCATTGTCTAAAACACACACACACACACACACACACACACAGATATATATATTACAATAAAAAGAAAACTGAATTAGAAATTATACAGGAGGCACGGAGCCCGAAAACCCATCATTACTGGAGACGTGCAAAAACACAAGGGGGCGAGTTAATCTTTTTGGCTTGGCAAATTATGCTACCCTATGCTAGCATGCTACCCTATGGTAGCAGTACTACCGGCGGTAGTAGTGCTACCGTGTGGTAGTAGCTGCTTAGTTGCTACCACACGGTAGCACTGCTACCGCCAGTAGTATTGCTACCATATGATAGCTATCGTCGGTAGCAAGCTATCGACACCCCCCTAAATCTTTTATATATATATATATTTAAATTTAAAATAAATTTTTTAATCTAACACAAAGATTAAAATTTCACATACATATTTTTTTTTAAAAAGAGATTTTAAAATCTCTACATCTCCACTTTGAAACAATAGAGCCAAAACATAGTATAAAAACAATTATAAATACTGCAAAAACCCCATTTCTTTAACCAAAAATTTTCCTCCATAATCTCAATAAGTTCTCAACCAGGAAGAAGACAAAATCACATAACACACTGAGAAAATTTATATGGAACAAAGGAGGGTAAATCTGGCAAAATTTTGCCAGCATAACCCCCTATAATTTCATAATATCAAGCTCAATAATATAGAAAGGAAATAATAAAACATT